>NC_036839.1:38652174-38672616 GCF_002910315.2 Salvelinus sp. IW2-2015 | reverse complement strand
CACGTGTGTGTGCAAGAGAGAGTCCTGACAGTGGCGGTCGGTGACGTTTAAGATGAGGGAGGAAGATTTAAAAAAAATTATAAGCGACAGGCCACCGTGTGTGTGGACAGGCCACCGTGTGTGTGGACAGGCCACCGTGTGTGTGGACAGGCCACCGTGTGTGTGGACAGGCCACCGTGTATGTGGACAGGCCACCGTGTGTGTGCAAGAGAGAGTCCTGACAGTGGCGGTCGGTGACGTTTAAGATGAGGGAGGAAGATTTAAAAAAAAATTAKAAGCATGGCCTTATTTCTATTACAGCATATTGGATGGCTGTCATTCATATTCCATTCAACCAGTTCACTGTATCATCGATAGGTTTAGGCTACTATATGATACTCAAATGTTCCCTATACCCATCATGAGGTTGCTACAACCTAGCCTATGAAAGTTTACAACATAGGTGCACAGGTCAAGAGACAAATTTGAGTAAATTCACCCTTGGTATCTACTCTGATTTCAGACTTCTCTTTGCTTATTTGAGCTGTTCTTGTCATAATATGGACTTGGTCTTTTACCAAATAGGGCTATCTTCTGTATACCACCGCTACCTTGTCACAACACAACTGATTGGCTCAAACGCATTAAGAAGGAAAGAAATTCCACAAATGAACTTTGAACAAGGCATACCCGTTGAAATGATTGATAATTGATAATAATTGAAATGCATAATTGAAATAATTGAAGTGACTACCTCATGAAGCTGGTTGAGAGAATGCCAAGAGTGTGCAAAGCTGTCATCAAGGCAAAAGGTGGCTACTTTGACGAATCTCAAATATAAAACATATTTTGATTAACACTTTTTTTGGTTACTACATGATTCCATGTGTGTTATTTCATATGTTTGATTATAAATAGTAATTTATGTTGAGCATTTACCACAAGGTACCACGGCAAGTCAAGTGGGAACTCTTCATTACAATTAACTTATGTGGATTTGTAAATGCACAATTCTACAATGTAGAAAATAGTAAAAATAAAGAAAAACCCTTGAATGAGTAGGTGTGTCTAAACTTTTGACTGGTACTGTACATTAATGAGAAAATAAGTACAACAACAAACATGTATGAAGGAGAACAGAATTAAGCCATGGCATCTGCCCTTGAGCTGGACCAACCCTCAAATTGCCTGAGAGCATTGCTGGATAACCAGAACCAACAACTGAAACGATCCTCTTTTCTGTAATGAAGCACACATCAGGGAGCAACCCCACTGGACCTCAGACTCAACCAGCAACAATGGCCAATGCCTCCAGAGGGGATATTAATGAGAGCTCCCAACACGCCGCACAAGAGAGACATCGGCCCTACTCTGACTCCCCCCTGCCATTCCACTGGGACATCCAGGAAAGGCCCAGCCATGGGACCGGGGGCCATTTTTCAGCAGAGCTAGATGTAATAGAGTGGTGAACAGAGGTCTGGAAACTTCAATCAGCAAAACAAACACACCACACAGGATGGCCCAGAGGCTAAGCTAGCCATTTTCGGTGGAAATTAAGATTGGAAGTCCTTCCTGTTGCAATTTGAATGTCAGGCTAAGAAGTATGGCTGGAACGGTGCTCAGCAGGTTGACCGGCTGGCTACATGAATGCCTGTGGGGAGCAACCATCAGATACAGTTGAAGTCGGAACTTTACATACACTTAGGTTGGAGTCATTAAAACTCAACCACTCCACAAATTTCTTGTTAACAAACTATAGTTTTGGCAAGTCGGTTAGGACATCTACTTTGTGCATGACACAAGTCATTTTTCCAACAATTGTTTACAGACAGATTACTTCACTTATAATTCACTGTATCACAATTCCAGTGGGTCAGAAGTATACATACACTAAGTTGACTGGGCCTTTAAACAGCTTGGAAAATTCCAGAAATGATGTCATGAAGCTTCTGATAGGCTAATTGACATCATTTGAGTCAATTTGAAGTGTACCTGTGAATGTATTTCAAGGCCCACCTTCAAACTCAGTGCCTCTTTGTTTGACATCATAGGAAAATCAAAATAAATCAGCCAAGACCTCAGAAAAAGAATTGTAGACCTCCACAAGTCTGGTTCATCCTTGGGAGCAATTTCCAAATGCCTGAAGGTACCACGTTCATCTGTACAAACAATAGTACGCAAGTATAAACACCATGGGACCATGCAGCTGTCATACACTCAGGAAGGAGACGCGTTCTGTCTCCTAGAGATGATCGTACTTTGTGCAAATCAATCCCAGAACAACAGCAAAGGACCTTGTGAAGATGCTGGAGGAAACAGGTACAAAAGTATCTATATCCACAGTAAAACGAGTCCTATATTAACATAACCTGAAAGGCCACTCAGCACAAGGAAGAAGCCACTGCTCCAAAACCGCCAATAAAAAGCCAGACTACGGTTTACAACTGCACATGGGGACAAATATCGTAATTTTTTGAGAATGTCCTCTGGTCTGATGTAACAAAAATAGAACTGTTTGGCCATAATGACCGTTGTTATGTTTGGTGGAAAAAGGGGGAGCCTTGCAAGCCAAAGTACACCATCCCAACCATGAAGCACGGGGGTGGCAGCATCATGTTGTGGGGGTGCTTTGCTGCAGGAGGGACTGGTGCATTTCACAAAATAGATGGCATCATGAGGTAGGAAAATTATGTGGATATATTGAAGCAACATCTCAAGACATCAGTCAGGAAGTTAAAGCTTAGTCGCAAATGGGTCTTCCAAATGGACAATGACCCCAAGCATACTTCCAAAGTTGAGGCAAAATGGCTTAAGAACAACAAAGTCAAGGTATTGGAGTGGCCATCACAAAGCCCTGACCTCAATCCTATAGAACATTTGTGGGCAGAACTGAACAAGCATGTGCGAGCAAGGAGGCCTACAAACCTGACTCAGTTACACCAGCTCTGTCAGGAGGAATGGGCCAAAATTCACCCACATTTTTGTGGGAAGCTTGTGGAAGGGTACCCGAAACGTTTGACCCAAGTTCAACAATTTTAAGGCAATGCTACCAAATACTAATTGAGTGTATGTAAACTTCTGACCCACTGGGAATGTGATGAAAGAAATAAAAGCTGAAATAAATAATTCTCTCTACTATTATTCTGACATTTCACATTCTTAAAATAGAGTGGTGATTCTAATTGACCTAAGACAGGGAATTTTAACTAGGATGAAATGTCAGGAATTGTGTAAAACTGAGTTTAAATGTATTTAGCTAAGGTGTATGTAAACTTCTGACTTCAACTGTATGTATACTCACTGCCTGAGCATATTCGGGAGGACTATAACCTTCTCAAGGAACAGCTCCCCAGCCCCCCCCCCCCCCGACCACAGTCACAAGGAAGTAAGGAGAGCTTCGCCAGTCTAAGAGAGTCGTCGGCTGAATAGAGTACCACAGTATGAGTCATAATACCCATAAAACCTAGCGGTAATATAAGGAAATGGTTTCAGTTGGTTCCATCCCCTCCATCCTTCACTAGTGGAAAGAGTCAGGAAACCTTCCCACAAAGGATCAATCTACCCGGGATAGCCCTGCAGTAAGGAAGTGCTGGCCTCAAGTTGAACTAGAAAGCTGGTGGACTCAGCCCATCTTCACTGCTGCTGGTGCCAGCCTCAATGCAGACTGAAGTGTTGCAAGCTTGCCACGACACACCCCAGTCTGGTCATTTGGGGGAGGGGAAGACCTTGGAGCATCTCCGCCAGAGCTACCACTGGTATGAAATGGGAAGAGATGTCCACCTGTTCATACAGAGATGTTAGCACCGCAATTCTCAGAAAGCTGCAGGTCCTTACAAAACCTACCTGAATCATCTTCATGTGGACATACTAGATCCATTTCCAGTGTCCAGTTCCAGAAACAAGTACATTCTCATCATCATCAACCAGTTTACTTGGTGGGTTGAAGCTTTTCCTATTTCTGACCAAGGAGCTGAAACCACTGCCAAGAAACCTTAGCAACAACATGGAACGATAATGCACCACGACCGACTCAAGCCCTACGACAGTGAGGTTATCCCGGCGTGGTTCGAGAGTCAAAGGAACCAGGTCCAACAGCGTTGTAAAGACTCCACAGAGACACCCACACACCTGGAACCTCAGCAACTACCTGAGCCACCACCAGATGGCAGCCTCAGACTCTCCTGAACAGGAGCCAAAAGAGAAACAGCAAAGAGAAAAAGTGACAGACTGCTGCAGGCCGTTGTCGACAGTACAAACTACAAAAAGTGGAAATGTCAGACACAGATGAAGACAAAGACCCGATGGAAAACAAGACAGTGAAGACGACACTCTGTGGACGAAATGTTCACAAACCTGAGAGATAAGAAGGAAAACATGGACTGTGTAGTTTTCAGGCAAGTTTCAAGTCAGAGACTGTGGGCTTTGTTTAATAATCTTTACTGTTTAAACCAGTCTACAGTGAGTTCAGACTGTAAGGACTGTATTTATGTGTAGTGCAGATGGCATAGCCCCTTGTTCTATCCCGTGTCTTATACTGTACACATACTGTATGCATGATAGCCACTCATTGGTTAGTAGACGTGCCATGTTTAGGTTAGCTAGTTGTCTAGTTTTCCCACAGTTAGTTGGAGGTTTGCTCGCATGCACATCGCACGGACGTGGACATCGTTCTGTGCACGAGCAAGAGCGCCTAGACATAGCCTGTGTTATCACCAGTTGTATAAGAACATGTACTGAGTGCCAGTATCTTCATGTGAATTCCCATCATTATTATACTTGTATCATATGAGAAGATCCTTCAGTAAATGTCCATCAAACGTGAATCATTCTTGTCATGGCCATTCTTTACCTACACATCATTAGCTGGGAAGAGCTATAACCAGTAACACAACAATAGCAAAAAAGTTCAAATGATTGAGTGACAGGTTGACACAATCTGTGTCAGCACAATGGACAGAATGCACCGCAGTGTGTGTAGGGGGGCTATGGAAAGCCATAGTGTATAGTTGTATGACAGTGTATAATTAGCCTTGCGCTTTAGGTGATTGTCCTGCTGAAAGGTGGATTTGTCTCCGAGTGTCTGTTGGAAAGCAGACTGAGACAGGTTTCCCTCTAGGACTTTGTCTGTGCTTCACTCTATTCTGTTTCATTTTATCCTAAAATACTCCCTAGTCCRTAACATGATGCAGCCACCACCATGCTTGAAAATATGAAGAGTGGTACTCAGTRATGTGTTGTGTTGGATTTGCCCMARACATAATGCTTTGTATTCAGGACAAAAAGTAAATTTCTTTGCCACATTTTTTGCAGTTTTACTATATTGCAAACAGGATGCATGTTTTGGAATATTTTATTCTGTACAGGCTTCCTTTTTGTCACTCTGTCATTTACAGTGGGAAGAAAAAGTATGTGAACCTTTTAGACTTACCAGGATTTCTGCATAAATTGGTCATAAAATTGTATCTGATCTTCATCTAAGTCACAACAATAGACAAAAACAGTCATGTTTAAACTAATAACACACAAACAATTATCATCTCTATATTTAACTAGGCAAGTCAATTAAGAACAAATTCTTATTTTCAATGACAGTCTATGAACAGCAAGTTAACTGCCTTGTTTAAGGGTAGAACGACAGATTTTTACCTTGTCAGCTCTAGGATTTGATCTTGCAACCTTTCGGTTACTAGTCCAACGCTCTAACCACTAGGTTACCTGCCACCCCTTATTGATCACACCCTGTAAACATTCACAGTGCAGGTTGGAAAAAGTATGTGAACCCTTTGATTTAATAACAGGTTGACCCTCCTTTGGCAGCAATAACCTCAAACAAATGTTTTCCGTAGTTGCGTATCAGACCTGCACAATGGTCAAGAGGAATTTTGGAACAAAACTGTTTCAGTTCAGCAATATTCTTGGGATGTCTGGTGTGAACTGCTCTCTTGAGGTCATGCCACAGCATCTCAATCAGGTTGAGGTCAGGACTGACTGGGCCACTCCAGAAGGTGTATTTTCTTCTGTTCACGCCATTCTGTTGTTGATTTACATCTGTCTACTGGGTTGTTGTCCTGTTGCATCACCTAACTTCTGTTGAGCTTCAATTGGCAGACAGATAGCCTTACATTCTCCTGCAAAATGTCTTGATAAACTTGGGAATTCATTTTTCCATTGATGATAGCAAGCTGTCCAGGCCCTGAGGCAGCAAAGCAGCCCCAAACCATGATGCTCCCTCCACCATAGTTTACATGGTGATGAGGTTTTGATGTTGGTGTGCTGTGACTTTTTTGTCCACACATAGTGTTGTGTGTGTCACGTTCCTGACCGGTTTTCTGTTATTTTGTATGTGTTAGTCGGTCAGGGCGTGAGTTTGGGTGGGCCGTCTATGTTATGTGTTTCTATGTTGGCTTATGGGTGACCTGATATGGTTCTCAATTAGAGGCAGGTGGTTTTCATTTCCTCTGATTGAGAGCCATATTAAGGTAGGTGTTTTCACATTGTTGGTTGTGGGTGGTTGTCTCCTGTGTCTGTCGCGCCACACGGGACTGTTTCGGTTTGTTTGTACGTCGTTCTTTTGTGTAGTCATTTTCCTGTTCGTGAGTTCTTCGTTGTATGTAAGTTCGCATGTCCAGGTCTGTCTACTCCGTTTATTATTTTGTAAATTGTTCAAGTATATTTTCGTGTTCGTTTTCGTCCTTGTGAAATAAATATCATGTCAATTCACAACGCTGCGTTTTGGTCAAATCCCTGCTCCTCCTCTTCAGATGAAGAGGAGGAGGAATGCCGTTACAGTGTGTTCTTTCCAAACAACACAACTTTAGTTTCATCTGTCCACAGAATATTTTGCCAGTAGCGCTATGCAGAAATCCAGGGAATTCCAAAGGGTTCACATATTTTCCTTGACACTTTTTATGCAAAAAAGAGGAGAAAGAATTAGTGGGCAAAGGTTGGCAAATAGGGGATTCCTGCCCTAATTAGACAGAATGACAAAAGAAGCATGGATGGATTTGGGATTTAATAAACATCATTAGGGCAAGGCATTTTAGTTAATGGTGGTTAATTTATGCCTTGAGGTATTTCCCTTCCTTCTACARTAACCTATGAGGTTACTGCAGCAGCTGAACGAAAATGGAGAAAAACTACTTTTCCTGGAGGACCTATCATCCTTTCCCTCCCTCTTCTTTACCTTCTCTTCCTCTGTATGCACTGCTAAAACCGCTTTCTATCACTGAAAATGTCAAGCTCTAACCCTAGAAAACTATTTTCCACCTTCTCCTCTCTCTTTAATCCTCCACCCCTCCCACTCCCTCCTCCCTCTCTGCGGACGACTTTGTCAACCACTTTGAGGTTCACGGCATCCGTTTCTAATTCAGTCAGCCTGTTGAGTCTACTGGTCCCACTCACACAGAATTTCCCTACGCTTTGACCTCTTTCTCCCCTCTCTCTCCAGATGAAATCCTGCGACTAGTGAGGTCCGGCCACCAGACAACCAGCCCGCTCGACCCCACCCCCTCATCCCTTCACCAGACCCTCTCTGGAGACCTTCTCCCATACCTCAATTCCATCATCAACT
This sequence comes from Salvelinus sp. IW2-2015, assembly GCF_002910315.2. NCBI lineage: Eukaryota > Metazoa > Chordata > Actinopteri > Salmoniformes > Salmonidae > Salvelinus > Salvelinus sp. IW2-2015. The sequence continues at coordinate 38,665,067 of NC_036839.1, read as the reverse complement.
CATCCCTGACCACTGGCTTTGTCCCCTCCGACTTAAAAAATGGGCCGAGTCGCTCCCCTCCKCAAGAAACCAACACCTGACTCCTCTAATGTCAAAAACTACAGACAGGTATCCCTTCTTTCTTTTCTTTCCAAAACACCTGAGCATGCTGTCTCTGACCTACACTTTGCTATCTCTCTCAGAACGATCTTCTTGACCCTAACCAGTCAGACTTCAAGACGGGTCACTCAACCGAGACTGCTCTTCTCTGTGTCACGGAGGCTCTCCGCACTGCCAAAGCTGACTCTCACTCCTCTGTTCTCATTCTCCTAGATCTATCAGCTGCCTTCGACACCGTGAACCATAAGATCCTCCTCTCCACCCTCTCAGGGCTGGGTGTCTTAGGCTTTGCACACTCTTGGATTGCATCCTACCTGGCAGGCAGCTCCTACCAGGTGACTTGGAGAGGATCTGTGTCTGCAACATGTACTCTCACTACTGGTGTCCCTCAGGGCTCAGTTCTAGGCCCTTTCCTCTTCTCTCTATACACCAAGTCACTTGGCTCCATTATATCCTCACATGGTCATTCCTATGCGGATGACAGTCACCTACTTTTCTCATTACCCCCTTCTGACACCCAGAAGCTCCTACCAGCTCCTACCTGGCAGATATCTCAGCTTGAATGTCGGCCCACCACTTCAAGCTCAACCTCAACAAGACGGAGCTGCTCTTCCTCCTGGGGAAGGCCTACCTGCTCCAAGACATCTCCATCACGGTTGACAATTCCATGGTGCCCCCCTCTGAGAGTGCAAAGAACCTTGGCGTGACCCTGGWCAACACCCTGTTGTTCTCTGCAAACATCAAATCATTGACCAGCTCCAGCAGGTTCATGCTCTACTACATCCGTAGAGTACGACCCTACCTCACACAGGAATCGGCGCAGGTCCTAATCCATACACTTTTATTTCCCGTCAGGACTACTGCAACTCGCTGTTGGCTGAGCTACCCACTAGTGCCATCAAACCCCTGCAACTTATCCAGAATGCTGCAGCCTGTCTGGTGTTCAACCTTCCCAACTTCTCCCATGTCACCCCGCTCCTCTGCACACTCCAATGGCTTCCAGTCGAAGGTGGCATCCACTACAAGACCATGATACTTACCTACGGAGCAGCAAGAGGAACTGCCCCTTCCYACCTTCAGGCTATACTCAAACCCTACACCCCAACCCGAGCACTCCGTTCTGCCACCTCTGCTCTCTTGGCCATCCCACCGCTATGGGAGGGCAAGTCCTGCTCAGCCCAGTCCAAGCTCTTCTATGTTCTGGCACCCCAATGGTGGAACCAGCGTTCCCCAAAGCTACGACAGCAGAGTCCCTGCCCATCTTCCAAAAACAAACCCTGAAACCCTACCTCTTCAATGACCATCTTAAATAATCCCACAGGAACCCCCTCGCACCACTTCCTCACCCTGACCAGCCCCCACAACAAAACATTTAAATAAATGTAATACACTTTTGTGAACTAACACTCACACTTGACTTCCCACCTCCCCTTACTAACTCTGACTTTATTGAGGAGTGTCACGTGTGCTACCTCTCAGGCCTCTAGGTCACCAGGCTGCTCRTTACGGCACACACCTGTCACTCACCTGGACTCCATCACTTCCCTGATTATCTTTCCTATATATGTCAGTCCCTTTGGTTGCTTCCCCAGGTGTTATAGTTTCTGTTCCAGTGTTTAGTTTGTGGGTTGTTCATGTTTCTTGTTTTGTTTATGTTGTATTTATTTATTAAAACACTCACTCCCTGACCTTGCTTCCGACTCTCAGCGCACATTGTTACAAGGAGAAATGTACTTATTATGACTGTGATATGTGGTTCTCCCACCTAGCATTCTTATGATGAATGCAACAACTGTAAGTTGCTCTGGATAAGAGCATCTGCTAAATTACTCAAATGTAAATGAGTGTTGGTTCTCAAGACAACTTGGTGTGCTCTGTTATTGAGACAGGTGCCACTGGTCACCAGTGATGGAAAAAGTACCCAATTTTCATACTGGAGTAAAAGTAAAGATACCTTAATAGACTCAAGTAAAAGTGAAAGTAACCCAGTAATATACTACTTGAGTAAAAGTATTTAGTTTTAAATATACTTAAGTATCAAAAGTAAATGTAATTGCTAAAATATACTTATGTATCAAAAGTAAAAGAAAATATAACATTTCAATTTCCTTATATTAAGCAAACCAGACGACACCATTTTCTTGCTTTTTAAAAATATCCTGATAGCCAGGGGCTTACTCCAACAAAAAAAGCATTAGTGTTTAGTGAGTCCGCCAGATCAGAGGCAGTAGGGACGACCAGGGATGTTCTCTTGATAAGGGCGGGAATTTTCCTGTCCTGCTAAGCATTAAAAATGTAAATGATACTTTTGGGAGTCAGGGTTAATGTATGGAGTAAAAAGTGGAATATTTTCTTTAGGAAAGTAAAATAAAATACAGATACCAAAAAAAAAATACTTAAGTAGTACTTTAAAGTATTTTTACTTAATTACTTTACACCACTGCTAGTCACAACTATATGTGTAGCTAATAACAACCGACATACAGTAAAAACACACAATACTGTATTTGCATATAAAGCCTCAATCATTAATTTTACTGTAGTATTTCCCTGCCATGAAATGCTGTTCACTCAAATGTTCACTCAGTGAAAATATTACAAAGGCAATCATAACCAAGGGACTCACTTGAGAACATTACAACTCCCGGACAGCGGTCTAAGGCATTTCATCTCAGGGATAGAGGCGTCACTACAGACCCTGGTTCGGTTCCAGGCTGTATAACAACTGGCCGTGATTGGGAGTCCCATAGGGCTCCTGAGTGGCGCAGCGGTCTAAGGCACTGCATCTCAGTGCGAGGTGTCACTACAGACACCTTGGTTTGAATCCAGGCTGTATCACAACCGGCCGTGATTGGGAGTCCCATAGTTTAGGCCATCATTGTAAATAAGAATTTGTTCTTAACTGACTTTCCTTGTTAAATAAAGGTTAAACAATTAAATATATAACAAGAGGTCAAAAACAGAACTGTACTGAACAATTTGGTAAAAGTATAAAACACGCGACATATTTATGTATTTCTGCTTTTTAGCATATAAATGTAACCTCCCCACCTCCGCTAATCTCTAGACTAGACCACATTGTTTTGGAACGACAGGGAGTTACCCGCCTTTTTTGTCCAGTGTGATGTTGCAGCATTGCACCGTCAGTTCTTGTTGCAGATTGGCGTCACGGCAGCATTAATACTTCCGGTCTTCCGATTCTGCCTTCAAAATATAAGTCTGCGGTAAAACGCTATGAAAACTATACGAAGTCAATCTTTTTTTGTAGCTTTGCATAGTCATAGTGCACAATGTTACAAAATGATAACTACATCAGGGGGAAATCTAAACTAATGAGAATTACTACTTTATATAAGATAATGTATATTATAAGGTGGAGAACATTGAGAGATTGGTATGTATTTAATGTAATTGTATGTTATGGAATCTCTGTGTACAAAACATTAGGAACCATAGCCACGAGAAGTAGGGGTGCTGAGGATGCTGCAGCAACCCTGAATATATATATATATATATATATATATATATATATATATATATATATTAATACTTTTCTCCAGGGAGAACTTGTCCAGTTCCCCAATCTTCTGGTGCAAACGCAGGGAGACAAAGATGTTCCCAACCATGTTGATTTTATTCAGAAGCTGATGGATAACTTCAAGGCTTGCTTTGATGACTTCACTGTTGAAAGAGAACTGCTTCTGCTCATCCAGAACCCCTTCTTGGTCACAAAGGCCGACGCGAACAATATGCTGCATTCTCGAGAACAGGCCCAGATCCACGTCATTTGCATGAAGAGGAGGCTGCCTTCTGAGAATTCGGAGGCGATCAAATAAACCCCCACTTTCTTCCATTCTGCTAACAAACATGCAGTCTTTGGACAAAAAAATAAATGACCTACGCGGAAGATTAAACTACCAACGGGACATTCAAAACTGTAATATCTTATGCTTCACGGAGATGTGGCTGAACGACGACACTATCAACATACAGCTGGCTATACGCTGCACCGGCAGGATAGAACAGCGATTTGCCCTCCGACGAACCATCAAACAGGCAAAGCATCAATACAGGACTAAGATCGAATCGTACTACACCGGCTCTGACGCTCGTCGGATGTGGCAGGGCTTGCAAACCATTACAGACTACAAAGGGAAGCACAGCAACGAGCTGCCCAGTGACACGAGCCTACCAGACGAGCTAAACTACTTCTATGCTCGCCTCAAAGCAAATAACACTGAAACATGCATGAGAGCACCAGCTGTTCTGGAAGACTGTGTGATCATGCTCTCCACAGCCGATGTGAAACATTCACAAGGCCGCAGGGCCAGACAGATTGCCAGGATGTGTGCTGCGACCATGCGCTGACCAACTGGCAAGTGTCTTCACTGACATTCTCAACCTGTCCCTGTCCGAGTCTGTAATACCAACATGTTTAAAACAGACCACCATAGTGCCTGTGCCCAAGAACACTAAGGTAACTTGCCTAAATRACTACCAACCTGTAGCACTCATGTTTGTAGCCATGAAGTGCTTCGAAAGGCTGGTCATGGCTCACATCAACACCATTATCCCAGAAACCCTAAAACCACTTCAATTTGCATACCACCCCAACAGATCCACAGATGATGCAATCTCTTTTGCACTCCACACTGCCCTTTCCCACCTGGACAAAAGGAACACCTATGTGTGAATGCTGTTCATTGACTACAGCTCAGCGTTCAACACCATAGTGCCCTTAAAGCTCACCAATAAGCTAAGAACCCTGGGACTAAACACCTCCCTCTGCAACTGGATCCTGGACTTCCTGACGGGCCGCCGACTTCCTGGCGGKCAGCCTATAGGGAGAAAGTCAGAGACCTGGCCGTGTGGTGCCAGGACAACAACCTCTCCCTCAACGTGATCAAGACTAAGGAKATGATTGTGGACTACAGGAAAAGGAGGACCGAGCACGCCCCCATTCTCATCAACGGGTCTGCAGTGGAGCAGGTTGAGAGCTTCAAGTTCCTTGGTGTCCACATCACCAACAAGCTAACATGGTCCAAGCACACCAAGACAGTCGTGAAGAGGGCACGACTGGGTTCTCAGATCCTCAAATGGTTCTGCAGCTGCACCATCGAGGCATCCTGACTGGTTGCATCACTTCCTGGTATGGCAACTGCTCAGCCTCCGACCGCAAGGCACTACAAAGGGTAGTGCGTATGGCCCAGTACATCACTGGGGCTAAGCTGCCTGCTATCCAGRACCTCTACACCAGGCGGTGTCACAGGAAGGCCCTAAAAATTGTCAAAGACCCCAGCCACCCCAGTCATAGACTGTTTTCTCTGCTACTGCATGGCAAGCGGTACTGGAGCACCAAGTCTAGCACCAAAAGGCTTCTCAACAGCTTTTATCCCCAAGCCATAAGACTACTGAACAGGTAATCAAATGAATACCATTTTAACTACACATTAATGTACATATTACTTCATATTAGCCCGACTAACCGGTGCCCCCGCACATTGGCCCGGACTATTTGCATTGTGTCCCGCCATCTCCCACCATCAAACCCCCTCTTTTATGCTGCTGCTACTCTAATTATTGTCATATATAATTAATAATTACAGGTTATTGAGACTTTTCTACTAYTACGTGGGGGACTTTTATTTTAACATTTCCCAAATTCCGTGATACGGAAGTACGTTTTTGTGCTGCTGACGAGACGCTGATTTGTTGCGCTGACAACAACCAGCTAGCTAGATATCTTCTTGACAAAAAATACACTTTTAAATTGTTGCGTGCCATTTTAACTAGCTAGCTAACCGAGATCAAAATGACCACTAAAAAGAAGCGGACACCACATTCACAAAACGACAGATGGGTTGTTGTTGCAGCAGGTAAATTAGGCAACTGTAGCTAGCTAACGTTAGTTTACTAATTTCACTTTCATCTGTGCATAACCTAATATTGTAACAGTAATTGTTATATCTGTGGTATAACAAATATGTGTATAACTAACCTTTGGTCTAACGTTCGCTAGTTAACTAAATAGCTAGCTGGCATCTACGTAACGTTAGGTAGTTAACGTAATAGTAGTTTAGACAGCATGTAGCTAAGTTACTGTCAATGCTGGTTCGTCTTTCCAGCTACTACAATGGCAGTTGTTGTTGCATGATCCATCGTAGCCGAGTTAGCGCAACTTCACGATAGCTATAAATCCATATTACAGTGATCTAAACTAGAGCTAGATCTATCGTTATCTAACTGGAGCAGCTCCACTTGCAACAATGTTTCGCGTCCAGCAGTGGGCTGCATCGGTGACAACAGCAGCAGCATGTCATCTATTTGTGTATTTCTTTGCCCACACAGACTCTGCAGTGGAAACACCAAAGAAAGATGACAGTGACCCCACTTTCATCCTGCTTAGGAACCCTTCAACAGGTAGCTAGTTAGCATCAATAGCACATTTTACACAGACACAACGTAAACTACCTATCATTCGAAGCAAAACTATGAAAGTCAAAAGCATTGAAAAAAAAGCATTCTCCAAAGTGGTAGCTAGCTTTCTCTTTACTCTATCTAGTGAAATTAGCTAACTATCTATTTTTACTTTTCTAGATGCAGCGTCTTTGTACCTKTTGGGCAGTGGTGATGTGCAGCTGTATGAGGTCAAAGCCTTCAATGAGGACTTCCACTCCTGGTTCATTGGCCAGACAGTACAGAGAGGTAATTTCCAAWCAGATGATAGGTAGTTAAGCGTAACCAGTCTTAATACATGGTGTACATTGTGGTGTTGAAGATTCAAATATTTTATTTTATTTTGAACAGATGGGAGACTTCTGTATGTCACTCCAATGGATCCCCTCTACCTAYTGTTGCCCTACTTGATAAAAGCAGGTAAAGAGGTAAGTAGTGTGTCCAATCAAAAACACATCTTTTGACCAATGTGCAAAATACWCTCTTTGTTGTGTAGATAATCCTCTAAGAAAACCAATGTTCAAACCTCATCTCTCTTTCATAATCCGTTAYATTTGTAATAATGACAATTACAACAATACTGAATGAACACTTTTATTTTAACTTAATATAATACATAAATAAAATACATTTAGTCTCAAATAATTAATTAAACATGTTCAATTTGGTTGAAATAATGTAAAAACACAGWGTTGGSGAAGAAAGTAAAAGTGCAATATGTGCCATGTAAAAAAGCTAACGTTTAAGTTCCTTGCTCAGAACATGAGAACATATGAAAGCTGGTGGTTCCTTTTAACATGAGTCTTCAATATTCCCAGGTAAGAAGTTTTAGGTTGTAGTTATGGGAATTATAGGACTATTTCTATACCATTTGTATTTCATATAACTTTGACTATTGGATGTTCTTATAGGCACTATAGTATTGCCAGTTTAATCTCGGGAGTTGATAGGCTTGAAGTCATAAACAGCGCTGTGCTTCAAGCATTGCGAAGAGCTGCTGGCAAACGCAGGAAAGTGCTGTTTGAATGAATGCTTACAAGCCTGCTGCTGCCTACCACCGCTCAGTCAGACGCACTATCAAATATCAAATCATAGACTTAATTATAATATAATAAACACAGAAATGCGAGCCTTTGGTCATTAATATGGTCAAATCCGGAAACTCTCTAGAAGAAAAAGAAACGCACACCTATTAAGGCGAGGTGCTGGCTAGCGGAGTAGAAAACTTGAAAATAACGGAGAGCCGCACACTCTAGGAGCTCATTTCGAAAACAAAACTTTTTTTCTTTCAGTGAAATACGGAACCGTTCCGTATTTTATCGAACGGGTGAAAACCCTAAGTCTAAATATTGCTGTTACATTACACAACCTTCAATGTTATGTCATAATTATGTAAAATTTTGGCACATTTTGGCAAATTAATTACGGTTTTGTTAGGAAGAAATGGTCTTCACACAGTTCACACAGTGCTGCATATACCCTGACTCTGCTTGCACTGAACGCAAGAGAAGTGACACAATTTCCCTAGTTAATATTGCCTGCTAAATATAATACATTTTCACTAAATATGCAGGTTTAAAAATATATACTTGTGTATTGATTTTAAGAAAGTCATTGATGTTTATGGTTAGGTACATTGGTGCAACGATTTACATTGGTGCAACGATTGTGCTTTTTTTGCGAATGTGCTTTTGTTAAATCACCACCCGTTTGGCGAAGTAGGCTGTGATTCGATGATAAATTAGCAAGCACCGCGTTGATTATATGCAACGCAGGACAAGCTAGTTAAACTAGTAATATCATCAACCATGTGTAGTTAACTAGTGATTATGTTAAGATTTATTATTTTTTATAAGATAAGTTTAATGCTAGCTAGCAACTTACCTTGGCTCCTTGTTGCACTCGCATAACAGGTGGTCAGCCTGCCACACAGTCTCCTCGTGGATTGCAATGTAAATCGGCCATAATCGGCGTTCAAAAATGCCGATTACCGATTGTTATGGAAACTTGAAATCGTCCCTAATTAACCGGCCATCAGTCGACCTTTAATGCAAAGTTCCTGTTCTTTTTTTCCATTTTTCCCCCAAGCCTTTTACATTTAATTCAGCTCATGTCCTGCAAAAGTTTTGCGACCCATGGAAACAACTTGGAAGACGACGAACACAAAATGTAAAATCCTYMAAAGTTTTGCAGATAAAGCTACACCTCTCTGTTAACAGAGCTCKGTGCTTATTATCGGATRTATTAGGTTAAGAAATCAGAGTTKTTGGACATAATGTTACTGCTATTTCAGAGAAAGACCCCACTGAACGATTCAGAACATGAATTATATTTGTCTTGGTAAAATKTATTTTATAACATAAGGAAGTGAAATGTCAACACCAAAGTGCTTTTTCACCCACCCTGGTGGACACCCTAAGGGAAGGCCATAAGACCATACTCACTTTTGAAATTCTTTTAATTGGTTTTATTGCATCTTCATCTCCCCGTTTAGGATTACATCTTCGTCAGTCTTTCTCTCTTTGTGATCTCTCTTGTCCCCCCCTTTATGATTACATCTTCGTCAGTCTTTCTCTCTTTGTGATCTCTCTTGTCCCCCCCTTTATGATTATATCTTTGTCAGTCTTTCTCTCTTTGTGATCTCTCTTGTCCCCCCCTTTGTGATTTCATCCATCTTTCTTTCTCTCTTTGCGATGTCCTGTCCTCTCTTTGCGATGTCATCTCTCTTTGCGATGTCATCTGTCTTCCTCTCTTTTGTGATGTCATCTCTGTTCTGTGTGATTCCATCTCTGTTCGTTCATTGTGATGACATATCATTCGGTCTTTCTCTCTCTTTGCAAGGTCATTTCTGCCCTTTTGTGATGTCATCGGTCTTCTTTTTTGTGTGATTTAATTTCTCTGTGTTCTGCTGTAGGGGAAGTTCCAGCCCGTGGACCAGGTAGTGATGGACGAGGACTTCCCAGCATGCACCAGGCTGCTGAGCTGCACACGCTCCCAGGCCTCCCTGCACCATGTGGCTGAGGAGAAAGGTCAGAGGTCACTGTGTTCAGCAGATACAAACTAATGTTGAAAGTTAATGTGATCCTCAGAAACAATCAACTATCAAACTCTGATTACGACCCCTTTCAACCCAATAATTATCTTCTCACTCGTACGACAGTCTGAAGCGCACATGAATGGTTGCTGGATTAAATGTGTATATCAGATCCTCAGAGACTGCAGCACTCTTGTGACATTGTTTCTGATTTTCTAAGAATGAGCTGCACGTGCACACAGAATACAAGTGTAATGTTGTGGTCTCAGGTGTTATACATGCTCTTTGTGCTGCTCCTTCAGAGGTGGGCAGTCAGAAGTTTCAGCGCTACAGCCAGGAGAGGACCATGGAATGGTTAAAGAAAAAGGTACACATTGATCACTATGAGCTGCATATGCCCATATCATCCTCTATTGCAGTGGTTCCCAACCTTTGTCAGTTACTGTACCACCAACTGAATGTTACTCTGTCCGGAGGACCCCTGAAGTACCCCCTCATGTGCATTTTACCAGTAGGCCATTGGTCTCATGATTATTCTCTAGTACCCCCTGTGGATAGGCCCAGTACCCAGGTGTCCTAGTACGCCTGGTGGATAGCCCAGTATGCCCAGGTGTCCTATGTGAACCGAGCACCTGTGGATACCCAGCCACCATGTCCTACGTACCCCTGTGGATAGGCCAGTACCCCAGGTGTCCTAGACCCCTGGTGGATAGGGCCCAGTACCGCCCCAGGTGTCCTGTAGTACCCTGTGGATAGCCAGTTCCCCAGGTGTCCTAGTACCCCTGTGGATAGCACCAGTACCCCAGGTGTCTGTACCGCTGTGGATAGCCAGTACCCAGGTGTCCTAGTACGGGCCCTGTGGATAGGCCCAGTACCCCAGGTGTCCAGTCAAGGTGTGCAAGGTTTGTTCTAGCCCATTAAACTATCATCAATCAGTGTTATGTCCATGGCTGTGGGTTTCCAGGAGAGGAGTGGGGAATGGCCATGCTGTGCGGTTCCCAGGAGGGAGGTGGGAAATGCGGTCATGCTGTGGGTTCCCAGGGAGCAGTGGGGAATGGTCATGCTGTGGGTTCCCAGGAGAGGAGTGGGGAATGGTCATGCTGTGGGTTCCCAGGGGAGGAGTGGGGAATGGTCCTGCTGTGGGTTCCCAGGGAGGAGTGGGGAATGGTCATGCTGTGGGTTCCCAGGAGGGAGTGGGGGAATGGGCCATGCTGTGGGTCCCAGGGGAGGAGTGGGGAATGGCATGCTGTGGGTTCCCAGGAGGGAGTGGGGAATGCCCATGCTGTGGGTTCCCAGGAGAGGAGAGTGGGGGAATGGCCATGCTGTGGTTCCCAGGAGAGAAGTGGGGAATGGCCTGCTGTGGGTTCCCAGGGGAGCGAGTGGGGAATGGTCATGCTGTGGGTTCCCAGGGGAGGAGTGGGGAATGGCCATGCTGTGGGGGCCCAGGGAGGAGTGGGCGAAATGGTCAGCTGTGGGTTCCCAGGGGAGCATGGGGATGGGTCATGTGTGGGTTCCCAGGGAGGAGTGGGAATGGCCATGCTGTGGTGTTCCCAGGAGAGAGTGGGGAATGGCCATGGCTGATGGGCTTTCCAGGGGAGGAGTGGGAATGGCCAGTAGATGTGACAGCGTTAACTGTGTGTTGGTCTTGCTGTGTCTCTGCTGTTCCAGGCTGAGAGGACAGTGAAGACCCTCAGAAAGAGTAACATCTCAGTGGGAGAGGGAGTAAAGTCCACGACGTATGTCCGAGTCAAGCAGGAGTCAGAGACCCAGGAAGGTGAGTCAAGCCCAGGTTCAGTCTGGTCCAGTACTATATACCTGGGCATGCTCTCCCTGGCCTGCATACATAACATGAACCAGAGGATGGCACCAAACCCCTTGTAKAGATCAGGGGCCTCATTTATAACTGTTGCATGCATTTCACACTAAATATCTGCGTGCGCCATTTCTGAAAAGACTGAGCAAAAATATTTAGATTATAAACTTGGTGCACTCCATACATACGTGTAACAGTATAACTTTAGACCGTCCCCTCGTGGGTGACTGTTGTTGATGTGTGCAGAGGGTCCCTGGTTCGCGCCCGTGTCGGGGCGAGGGGACGGTCTAAAGTTATACTGTTACATACGCATGTTTCCCGTTATAAATCACCTGTTATAATTTACTTCTCGTAAAACGCCCTCCATTCACCATTTATGATGAATTTAACACCTATCATTTGCTGTATAATTTGGAACTATTTGCATTAGGCCACAGCATACAAAAGATGAATTGTTCAATATTTAGTTTGTCAGTAGATTATTGTTTTTCTATGTCCTGTCTTGGTATTATCTCTGAGATTAAATAGGCTATGATGTCGTGCTCATATCGCACAGCAATACTGTGGCCTTCCCATACTTTCAAATATTCAACGTAAGCTACCGGTCTATTTACTGTGTTTGCAGACTGTTTGAGTCTTTAGCAGTAATTTCTGCTGTGTCTGGCAAAGGATGTGTGTCAGTTTGTGAATGAGAAAACAACGGCAACTTGTTGTGGACCYGTCAGTGGAACATTTAGATTCAGCAATGTTCTCCATCCACTCTTCCACCAACCTAAACATGATGGACAGCCCGCAAATTCTGAGACATTGTCTAGGGCCGGCTACTCAAAATAAAATGTTGCAGTAGTATACATAGGCCTACTTCAATGTTCAATTTGACAKTATTATAAAATGTGCTGTCTCTGGGATTGAAAACTTGAAACACATAGTCTATTTATTTACTAGGCTACTAGGTTAAATGAGATGCGCATGGTCATTTGTTGTATGGCTTCTTCGGGAATATAAACCCATCACGGCTAAAAAAGGTGAATCATTTATTCTCCAATGGTTATGAAAATAAACTAAATAGGATAAATATTCATACGTCTATTTTAAATTTTACAGATTTTTTTTTTTTCTCTTCTCACTACTCAAATGGCTGCATTCTTGTTCATATGTTTTCCTGTTTTATTTATGAACAAGCTTTTCATCATTTCCTCCATTTGCACAAAATACTTACTTCCCAGCTTGCAATACAATATTTCAACCACTAGCAGAGATGTGTACTCATTGTCTAAAGTTTGCGGAGAAGTGAGCATATTCTCACGTCAACCAACTTTTGCATGAACTGCCGCATGCACATTTTGGGCTGTACTTTGAACATATTCCCCAGGACCTAGCTACGCCCCAGGACCTAGCTACGCCCCAGGACCTAGCTACGGCCCAGGACCTAGCTACGCCCCAGGACCTAGCTACGCCCCAGGACCTAGCTACGCCCCAGGACCTAGCTAC
>NC_036839.1:38626168-38652161 GCF_002910315.2 Salvelinus sp. IW2-2015 | reverse complement strand
GACCTAGCTACGCCCCAGGACCTAGCTACGCCCCAGGACCTAGCTACACCCCAGGACCTAGCTACACCCCAGGACCTAGCACAGCAGACTTAGCCAATTCCTGTTTTACATTGAGTTTCACACAAGATCAGATTGTAAACCCAGTTTTCTGTGATATCAATAGCAAGGTTATAATTGTGTAATGAAATATATAAAGTGATGCTGTGGTATTAACACTCTCATGCCCTCTATTCATAACCACACAGAGGACTACCTGCGGTATGCCCATGGCCTGATATCTGAGTACCTCAGTGAAGACCTGAGCAAAGCCCTCCTCAAGCATCTCCAGTATGTACACACATTGACTATACTTAGTTTTTATGTATTCATGTTAAAAGCACAATCTGGAATTACATTTTCATGTAGCTTCATTTTAACTGYCACTGAGTCATTTTTATTCAATGGAAACCGCCCCCAGAACTGCAGATGAGCGGGCAGTTTGAGGCAGTTCTTTTCAAAACACATCCCACACAGTGCAGGGCCCAGGGCAGCACTTTGACTGTCAATGTACTGTTGATTCAAGTGCCAGATTGTGACATTAAGACCATGATAGTACTGAAGGTAACACATTAAGCAGTATTGTTAGTGTGTAACAGTTTGATGGTGAGTCAGTAATCCTTCACTTTCCTCCTGACAGGTTACCTGAGCTCTCAAGTCCTAAGGAGGTAGAGCCTCCCTCAAAGGTATTTTCTCCAACTTCATTTTGAATTTGTGTCATCACACTCTGTAGTTATATTTGTATACAGCATATTCCAAGTTCTGTGTTTATTCGGTAATTTTTTTCTGCATTTTTTTTCAATTTACTGTGTTCTATTGACATTCACCTGATGGTCGCAGTGTAGCAGTAGATTAGTGTGTTTTTATTCCTGTTTCACGCGTGTTGGTGGGTGTGGTTGGTGGGTTTGCGGTAGTCATGGTATCTTGCGTGTCCCTGGCTTGTCTGTCGTGTGTCTGGGATGTGATGGTCGGTGTTCTGAGTGGAAAGTACGGCTAACTGTGTAAGTGCCGTGTTTGGTCGGCAGAAGCGGAAACTGACTGACAAACCATTGGAGGCAGGAGAGGACTACACCAAATTCAACAGCTCCGATTTCTCCCGCAAAGTGAGTGAGATTAGGGGCAGTCTGCACGAAGGGACCAAGGAGAGAAATGAGGGGGGGACTCTTGCAGGCATTTTTTTCTCTAACAGTTTTCTAGGTAGTGATAGGTTTCCCGTACCTTACWAAATCTCATGTCTTTTTGGTTTTATAGTTATGCCTACATAATACATATACGTTTACAGGGCTCTGAAGTGCAACCATTTTAGTCACATATGCTCCTAAATATTTAGCTGCGTGACATTCCATTTTGATTTAGGAGCACCAGTGCATCTAGAAAAAAGAAATTGGCCCCAAAATAATAGTTGTAATGATTAGGCTTCGCTGTAGCTTCGCTGTAGCGCTGTTTCCCGGTGCCCTGGAGAAACAAGCGTCTCTAGCCCAAACCGTTCAAAAGCAGGCCGCATTTTACATTCATAAACCATGTCGCGGGTCGTTAGCACCTTGATCAGTGACGTTACCTCATTAGCTATCAGTTACCTCATTAGCTAGCTAGTTAACAACCTGGACCTGGTAACTTTAACAGTATAGCCAAACATGTGGGGCACAGAAAGAAAGGAGAAGGCATAGCTTCTTCAGGTGATCAATGATCATAGCAATGATTGAATGACAGATTTGCATGTCCTCCTCACAAACCTGACATTCTTAAAGAGACAGTGTACAGTTGTCTATGTAATGCATTTCAATAGGAAACAGTAGAAACCTAATATTTCACAAATCTATTTAATTTCAATGACAGGTATTTGTATCAACATTTTAGTTAAACTAATTTACAGAGTTACGTATTAGTTTCTAGGGAACAACATGTGCTTCAGCAGAAGCTAGAATTCACATTGATATACAGTCTATCAATAAAAACATTTTCTGGGGCTGCTAAATTTGATGTGGTGCTCCTAACTTTAAATTGGGAGCAGCAGTGCTATCAACGAAAATGTCTTTTAGAGCCCTGTATATAAATGTCTTTTAGAGCCCTGTATATAAATGTCTTTTAGAGCCCTGTATATAAATGTCTTTTAGAGCCCTGTATATAAATGTCTTTTAGAGCCTGTATATAAATGTCTTTTAGAGCCCTGTATAAAATGTTCTTTTAGAGCCCGTATATAAATGTCTTTTAGAGCCCCGTTATATAAATGTCTTTTAGAGCCCCGTATATAAATGTCTTTTAGAGCCCTGTATAAAAATGTCTTTTAGAGCCCCGTATATAAATGTCTTTTAGAGCCCTGTATATAAATGTCTTTTAGAGCCCTGTATAAAAATGTCTTTTAGAGCCCCGTATATAAATGTCTTTAGAGCCCCGTATAGAAATGTCTTTTAGAGCCCCGTATATAAATGTCTTTTAGAGCCCCGTATAGAATGTCTTTTAGAGCCCCGTATAGAAATGTCTTTTAGAGCCCCGTATAGAAATGTCTTTTAGAGCCCCGTATATAAATGTCTTTTAGAGCCCCGTATATAAATGTATTTTAGAGCCCTGTATATAAATGTCTTTTAGAGCCCTGCATATAAATGTCTTTTAGAGCCCTGTATATAAATGTCTTTTAGAGCCCTGTATAGAAATGTCTTTTAGAGCCCCGTATATAAATGTCTTTTAGAGCCCTGTATAGAAATGTCTTTTAGAGCCCCGTATAATAATTTTCAGTCAAGCTAAACCAGTCTACATGACTGCAGTTTAAAGCAATGCAGTGCAAGGCCTACAAGTAACCTCTGTCTGGAAATGAGTCATGCTGATATGTAATAACGTTTCAGCCATCTTCACTCAAGGCGGATGAGCAATGCTATTGACTCTCTCTTCTCGTCCTCCAGCCGCCCAAGAAGATGAGTGCTGCACAGAAGACCCTGGCCAAGGTGGACAAAACAGGCATGAAGAGCATGTCTGCCTTCTTCAGCCCCAAGGGCAAGGCAGAGAAAAAATGAATGTTAGGATGACACAGCAGTTTGTGTGTGTGTCGGTGTGCGTGTCTACAGTGTGTGTCTCTGTCTGTCGGTCGATGTGCGTGTCTACAGTGTGTGTTTCTGTCGGTGTGTGTGTGTGTCTGTCGGGTGGTGTCTACAGTGTGTGTTTCTGTCGGTGTGTTGTGTCTGTCGGTGTGCGTGTCTACAGTGTGTGTCTGTCTGTCTGTGGTCGGTGTGCGTGTCTACAGTGTGTGTTTTGTGTGTGTGTGTGTCGATCGGTGTGGTGTCTAGTGTGTGTGTCTGTCGTGTGCGCTGATCTGTGGTGTGTGTGTCAATGTCTGTGTGTCGGTTGTGGTGCGGGTGGTGTGTGTCGTCTGTCAGTGTGTGCCGTGGCGGTGTGTCGGTGTCGTGTGTCTGTCAGTTGCGTGTCTCGTGTGTGTAAGTGTGCTGTGTCTAGTGTGTGTGTCGTCGTGTGTCTTCCGTGTCGTGGTGTTCTAGCAGTGGCGTACTGTGTGCGGTCGGTGGGTTGGTCGTGGGTCTCGTCGCCGTCTGTCGGCTGTCGCTGTGTCTACAGTGTGGTGTGTGTGTGGTGTGTCTTGTCGGTCTTGTGTGTCTACAGTGTGTGTGTGTGTGTGTCTGTCGGTCTGTGTGTCTACAGTGTGTGTCTACATTGTGTGTGTGTGTGTGTGTCTACAGTGTGTGTGCACTGTGCTTTTGGTAATAAAGAAAATAACTATTTTTGTCCCTTTTTTTTGTCCTTGAAAAGGGTTGAATCTCCAGACAATAGGGATGATGCAGGAAACTGATCTGGAGCGAAGTGATTTGAATTTGCATTGAGAGGCAGGGCTGATGCACATTGAGAGAGGCAGAAGACAAAGCCTAAAATAATGAATAGTTACTATTCTTTCAAGGTTGGAGTATATGATGGTACATGTTCAAACATGCTGCTCCTACTCTATTTACTGAGCGCTCAGATTACTGTAGATAACCAGCAGGAAGTACAACATGTGGTCTCAGATTACTGTAGATAACCAGCAGGAGTACAACATGTGGTCTCAGATTACTGTAGATAACCAGCAGGAGTACAACATGTGGTCTCAGATTACTGTAGATAACCAGCAGGAGTACAACATTTGGTCTCAGATTACTGTAGATAACCAGCAGGAGTACAACATGTGTCTAGATTACTGTAGATAACCAGCAGGAGTACAACATGTGGTCTCAGATTACTGTAGATAACCAGCAGGAGTACAACATGTGGTCTCAGATTACTGTAGATAACCAGCAGGAGTACAACATGTGGTCTCAGATTACTGTAGATAACCAGCAGGAGTACAACATGTGGTCTCAGATTACTGTAGATAACCAGCAGGAGTACAACATGTGGTCTCAGATTACTGTAGATAACCAGCAGGAGTACAACATGTGGTCTCAGATTACTGTAGATAACCAGCAGGAGTACAACATGTGGTCTCAGATTACTGTAGATAACCAGCAGGAGTACAACATGTGGTCTCAGATTACTGTAGATAACCAGCAGGAGTACAACATGTGGTCTCAGATTACTGTAGATAACCAGCAGGAGTACAACATGTGGTCTCAGATTACTGTAGATAACCAGCAGGAGTACAACATGTGGTCTCAGATTACTGTAGATAACCAGCAGGAGTACAACATGTGGTCTCAGATTACTGTAGATAACCAGCAGGAGTAACAACATGTGGTCCAGATTACTGTAGATAACCAGCAGGAGTAACATGTGGTCTCAGATTACTGTAGATAACCAGCAGGAGTACAACATGTGGTCTCAGATTACTGTAAGATAACCAGCAGGAGTACAACAATGTGGTCCACCCCCCCCCCCCCCCCCCCCAGATTACTGTAGATAACCAGCAGGAGTACAACATGTGGTCTCAGATTACTGTAGATAACCAGCAGGAGTACAACATGTAATCTTCAGTTTCAGACCAAGTACAATTTAACAAACACACCACAGGTCCACATGAAATCATGGAAAAATTGAACGTGCCACGGTGAGCCATTTTAATGTGCAAAAATATACGCTAAATAGAATATATCATATTGTAATAGTACAATGATAGCCTGCTCTACAGCATAATATTAAATTAGCAGAACCTTGGTTTAATAATTCAGTCTTTGAGGTACATAGTGAACAACCTAATGTTGGTTGTCTTGAGAGACGGATGCTCCAGGAAAAACTGGATAAAATGAGCCTACATAAAGAAAATGGACAGTTGCATTGTTCAGCTGACAGATGTGTGATGACAGCTGAGTCATGTGGAGTAGATGGTCTCTTTACAGTCACAGTAACTAGGTAATGAGAGCATTTGTTGGGCATTACGCTGTCCCAAGTTACGCACAGCCGTTTGTGGATCAGGTAACAGTCACAGGGGCCGCAGCAGACTGGATTTTATCAGGCCGCCAGGATTAGAAATGTGAAAACACAAGAGATGTTGTCAGGATAGGTGCCTCTGCTCTGGCTGACACCATTTTCTCTGTTCCCCCTGTAGCTGTGGCAATTTTAGCATGTAAATCTTGGTGGGGCAGAAATATATTTTTTAATGCATGCCAGAAAAGCCACTACACAATACCAAAAAAAAACATGAATTGCACTATAACGATGATAAACGGTGCCCACAAACTGTTAGGGCCTACATAAAKCTGTYCCAACAGCAGTCCCATCACCTTACCACTGCTACACCTGGCTATCAGCAGGGCCTTGTCTGGCAGCGAAACAGTTCAATCAGACCCATTTACTGCCTTTTAAAAACACATAGCTGATATGGTTGACTTGCTTAAACAAATGGCTGACCTGCTTAAACAGTATTCCTCCTGTACAGTCAGATCTGTAAGATAAATAAAGGGGGCATATAAGGAGACAATGAAAGCTCTTACAATATTCAATGATTCAATTACTCTAAAACAGGCAATAGGCTACATTGTGCACCACCAAGTCAGAACAGTAGGCTAAGTTATGAGGGGGAAAGGGACCAAATTATTAGGGTGTGGCACATGGGATACTAACAGCTTACTACACAACATACACTTAGTATTACTTTCTTAGCTACAGTGTACATATTACCCTGGCATATAACATCATTTATACAGCAGCGTACAATACGTTTTTGGACTCATTGTTGTGCTGTGCTCACTTTATCAGGAAGGTGGCACAGCGGTCCTTGTGGGCAACTTTTGTAATCAAAGTATGGCATTCTCTGGATTTTTGTTGCTTTCAAGACAACTAGGAACTCTGGAAAAAAACACGGTTGAATCATGATGTCAGTGATCTTCAGGTCAGAGCTCTAGAAAGAGGCCCGAGTTCCCTACTTGGAATTCTGAGTTGGATGACCATTCAAAACGTATTTTCCAAGTCGGAGCTCGTTCCCCCTCACTGTAGTCTGTGATTTCCCATTTCTGAGTTTCCAGTTGTTTTGAACGAGGCAGAAGTCATGCTAGATTGATAGCATGGCCAATGTATTCAAACTTTTCTGGCCCATAGTGTTGAATGTTTATCCTTTTAAGCTTGGAAAAGAGACTCTTAAACCCAGACTTGGACAACACACCCACTCCACTAAATAGCAGGCTAAGGATCGCATTGCAAAGCTTGCAGTTAGCCACTGATTCCTTCCAAACCACTCATTGTTTAATTTGCGATTTCCAACTTGTGTCATGTTTATGTCCAATGGCCGATGAGCACTAATATGTTTTATCTATAATTTATCTTCATATTACAAGGATAAAAAGGATTTGCCAGTATATTGATGTGATTCATGATGATGACTGCTTGTCTAACTTGCTAGCTAAGATTTTGAAATTATGATGTTGACATGATCAGTCCAATCAAAGCTACGGTAGATATAACGGGGTTTGACTTCATTTTATCTGTGGTCAATGACCTTGAGCCTTCTTGGAGGGGCACTTCTAATGTAACTCTATRGCAGCACCCAAGGGGATTGAATTTTGGAGCTCTCCCTGTAGATTTTGCGGTGACAATGGTTCCATGAGTGACAGAACACTGAGCCAATCACAGGGCAACTAGAGAACATTACCAACCCCTTCACGCCGTATTTTCCACTGACTGCCCCACCACCACAGAAAGCACTGAGCCAGGCTGAAACACCTRCATTTTGGAGCTGCCTTACTAAAGGAAGCAAAAAAGAGAGACCATGTTTGTATGTGGCTTTATTAACTCAATTATATATWTTTTTACTTTGTTTGCAAATGTATTAATGCCAAAATAATGACAGAATTTCTCATGTCATCGTTGGCTGCCACTCTCCAACCTGTTTACTCTTGTTCTCTCTCAGTTCCTCCTTCCTCTAGTCAACCTACTCCTCTCACATCTCTCTCTCACTTCCTGCTACTTTCCATATTACAGTGTTTCCCCACCAATTCCTTACCAGCTGCGTGCGTACATGTCGCGGGGTCTGGAAGGAGAAATCAACCACTTTGAGCAGGTGGATGGGGTTCCTCTGTAGGTGTTGTCGKCTGTTCGTTGTCGCTGTTCTTCTTGGCCGTGTTGCTGCTGCGGTCACTGGTTGGGGCCGGCTTCTTTAGCTTGGACTCATCCATGGGATGCTGTGGGACACTCATGACCCAGTTGGAGTGGAGGTCATGCTCACAGGTGCTTGTGGCCACAGAGAGAGAGATGGGTTCACTTCAGTTCTCAAATTCCCATCAAAATTCTACACAGGAAGACAGGAAAAAACACAAAAAGATAGTTTGTGATCAGTTACTCTGAGACAAGAAATTTTATGTAGGCCGATTTCAACAGTGACCAGTTGATCAACCACAGGATGTTGTCCACTGTCTTCATGTTTTAAGCAACTTGATCTTACTTCTAACTAAATAACAACTCACCAATAAAGTCAACATCAGCGTGCCCATCGTTTAAGTGGAGCTTGCTCGTGGGCTCAGGGTCACAGCTCGAGATGACAGCGTAAAATAAGTCCGGTGTCCTCAATGGGGATTGGAGGGGCAAACGGTTTGGTCCTCATGATCTGTCGAAAGAAAAGCAACACAAACAAAAGAGAGAATAAGATTGTTTATTGATTTCTTTATTAGGCATTCAGTGGTTCAACAATTTAATTTAGGACACATTAAAGATAATGGTAAGGAGAGGTCATAGCCATTTAGTGATTCAAAGCCTCTGTACCTGTGCGTCCTTGGAGGTGAGTGGCGGAGGTTCTGGCTTCTTCTTGGGGGAGATGGTGGCCTTCATCTCGTTGGTTTTCAAGTTGTTGACGTTCCTTGTGTTTTACTGTCTCAAAGCCACCAGCTCTTTCAAATACTCCAGACAGTTCTGGTTCTGAGAGTAGAGCCATATCCAGTCCTGCCTCTGGTAATGATACAAGGCGCTGGTGGACTCAACGTTTACACAACTTTTGCTCCACTTTAGGGTGGAGTTGATGGATCTTCCTAAAAAAAACATCCCCTACTGCACGTTTGTTGATGTTCTAAACATCCCTACTGCAGCGTTGTTGATGTTCCTAAACATCCTACTGCACGTTGTTGATGTTCCTAAACATCACTGCACTTGTTGATGTTCTAAAACATCCCTACTGCATGTTGTTGATTCTTCCTAAACACCCTACTGCACGTTGTTGATGTTCCTAAACATCCCTACTGCACGTTGTTGATGTTCCTAAACATCCTACTGCACTTGTTGATGTTCCTAAACATCCCTACTGCACGTTGTTGATTGTCCTAAACATCCCTACTGCACGTTGTTGATCTTCCTAAACTCCCTACTGCACGTTGTTGATGTTCCTAAACATCCCTACTGCACGTTGTTGATGTTCCTAAACATCCCTACTGCATGTTGTTGATCTTCCTAAACACCCTACTGCACGTTGTTGATGTTCCTAAACATCCTACTGCACGTTGTTGATGTTCCTAAACATCTAGCTGCACGTTGTTGATTTCCTAAACATCCCTACTGTGCACTTGTTGATCTTCCTAAACATCCCTACTGTCTTGTTGATCTCCTAAAATCCTATGCCTGTGATTTCCTAAACATCCCTACTGCACGTTGTTGATGTTCCTAAACATCCCTACTGCACTTGTTGATGTTCCTAAACATCCCTACTGCACGTTGTTGATCTTCCTAAACATCCCTACTGCACGTTGTTGATTTCCTAAACATCCCTACTGCACGTTGTTGATCTTCCTAAACATCCCTACTGCACGTTGTTGATCTTCCTAAACATCCCCACTGCACGTTGTTGATCTTTCCTAAAACACCCTACTGCACGTTGTTGATGTTCCTAACATCCCTACTGCACGTTGTTGATGTTTCCTAAACATCCCTACTGCACGTTGTTGATCTCCTAAACATCCCTACTGCACGTTGTTGATCTTCCTAAACATCCCTACTGCACGTTGTTGATGTTCCTAAACATCCCTACTGCACGTTGTTGCTTCCTAAACTCCCTACTGCACGTTGTTGGATCTTCCTAACCATCCCTACTGCAGCTGTTTGATGTTCCTAAACATCCCTACTGCACGTTGTTGATGTTCCTAAACATCCCTACTGCACTGTTGTTGATCTTCCTAAACATCCCTACTGCACGTTGTTGATTTCCTAACATCCCTACTGCACGTTGTTGATCTTCCTAACATCCCTACTGACGTTGTTGATCTCCTAAACATCCTACTGCCTTGTTGATTTCCTAAACATCCCTACTGCACTTGTTGATTTCCTAAACATCCTACTGCACGTTGTTGATCTTCCTAAACATCCCTACTGCACGTTGTGATCTCCTAAACATCCCTACTGCACGTTGTTGATCTTCCTAAACATCCTATTGCGGGTGGAGCGGCTCACAGTTAGAGAATATAGTGGTCGCTAGATTGTGGTGTCGAAATGACATTGACATATCCATCCATAACTGTTTCCAAAAATATTCCTCAAAAATGACCGACAAAACAAGTGGACCGCTCATTTAACACAACAGTGTCACATTGATAGTCCATGGTGCTGAACTGTCTGAATGCCAAGGTGGCGCAACACATTGATAGTCCATGGTGCTGAAACTGTCTGAATGCCAGGAGGCGGAACACATTGATAGTCCATGGTGCTGAAACTGTCTGAATGCCAGGAGGCGGAACACATTGATAGTCCATGGTGCTGAAACTGTCTGAATGCCAGAGGCGGAACACATTGATAGTCCATGGTGTTGAAACTGTCTGAATGCCAGAGACGGGACACAATTGATAGTCCATGGTGTGAAACTGTCTGAATGCCAGGAGGCGGAACACATTGATAGTCATGGTGTGAAACTGTCTGAATGCCAGGAGGCGAACACATTGATAGTCCATGGTGCTGAAACTGTCTGAATGCCAGGAGGCGGAACACATTGGACTCAGCTCATTTCTTCACAACCCCACCATCTGTCACTATGAGGTTATGGGGGCTTGAGTTATGGAAACGGCCTTGTGTCAAGTGTCACCAAAACTCACACAGCTGTAGTCTCTCTGCCCAGTCGGCTATAGACACAATATACTATTTCAGCATTTCTCACATTGGATTTAAGTTAAGAAAAACTATAGGCAGCTTCAAAAGGGATATGCAACGCACAATTCCCAATCTGTCAGCCTAACTATGTGACCCATTCAGATCTCAGAGGACCAGAGCCATGCATGCGTTCCTCATTATTTGGCAAAATCTTAGCTATCCTAATCGTCAGACTGGGAGATTAATATCTGTGAAGTTTCCCTGCCAAATAAAATAATTAAGCTGCAGTCTCATGTTTCAGGCCTCTGACACCATCGTTGGACTGGTTCTGTGCTGGCCAGCAGACGCAAGGCAATCTCCAGTGACTAGTGCACTTGTGTCAAACTCATTCAACGGAGGGCCGAGTGTCTGAGGGTTTTCGCTCCTCCCATACTTGATTTATGAATTAAGGTCACTGATTAGTTAGGAACTCCCCTCACCTGGTTTTCTAGGTATTATCGCACAGAAAAGCCAGCAGAACTAGGCCATGTGTCAAACTCATTCCATGGAGGGCCTAGTGTCTGTGGGTTTTCGCTCCACTCTTATTAAACACAACACACACACACCACCACACACACACACACACACACACACACACACACACACACACACACACACACACCACACACAACACACACACACCACACACACACACACACACACACACCTGACCATACACACACTTTCGTCCTGTTCCATTGCTTTAAGAAGGGCCACATCCTTTTACACTGAGACAAAAGGAGAAAGAGAGAGTCCCCTTTCTATAGTATTTGCTTGTAGTGTTCTTTCATTAAATAACTATTTCCTTCCTCTTTTAAACCACTTATCTGCTTTTTTTCACCTAAACTGTTGTTTCATGTTCTGGACATGTTTCACAGATGCTATGATGGAGGATTCAGAGACTGCTCTCTCACTTCCTCTTGGTCTTGTATAAAGTAGTGCTAGTTACACAAAACCACTCACTCACACTGCTCTATTATACTTCACTGGCTTGGTACAGTACTGCACTGGCTTGGTACAATAGACCTGGAGAAGCTGGAGACATTGACCTGAATACAGCGAGGAGAGGACCACACCTCCAACCCAGAGCAACAGGTGGAGGACTGCATGACTTGAAGAGAAGCATTGCATCATTTGAATTTGAAGGTAAGGTGCTTTACTAACAAAACAAAAATGCATATAACTGCCCATAGTTAGTTCTTAAATGTATGAATACATTCCAAAATATATTTTGACCAAACTGCTGTAAAATCAAATTCTATTTGTTACATGTGCCGAATACWACAGGTGTGACCTTACCGTGAAATGCTTACTTACAAGCCCTTAGAATTAAGAAAATATTTACTAAATAAACTAAAGTAAAATAAATAAGTAGCACAATTACATAACAATAATGAGACTATATACAGGGGGTACCGGAACCAAGTAAATGTCCGGGGGTACAGGTTCGTCGAGGTAATTTGTACATGTAGGTTGGGGTAAAGTGACTATGCATAGATAATAAACAGCAAGTACCAGCAGTGTAAAAATGAACTGGCCAAACTGCTGTAAACTGACCAAACTGCTGTAAACTGACCAATCTGCTGTATGTGTGTTCCTTTCCAGCCATGCTGTGTGAGAGCAGACTATGGAGCATGACCTACTGTAGTGACCAGGATAGACTGGACCCTCTCCCCCCTGTAATAGAGCCCCCCAGGAGGAGCGTGAAGGCTGGGTCAGAGCCGGCTGCAGCCACCCTGCTTCAGGCCTCTCCAGGCCAGCCAAGCAGAAATGACCACTCCATCCTCAGTAGAGTGCCCCAAAACCAGAGGCCCTCCCAGGCGAGTGCCCAAATCCAGCCCCAGGCTTTTTCTCCACCGCAGGACCTGCATTCCCAGAGGCCCCATCCTGACAGACACATCTCCCCAGAGATGGAGATCCCTGGGCAGGCTTGCTCCGGTGGCGAGGTCCCCTTTCTGGTGCCCTCCTTCTGCCAGAGCATCTGTCAGAACTACAGCGACCTCCACATCGGGGGTGACCAGGTGCTGCCTCTCTCGGCCCACAATGGGGWGGTCCTGCCCTGTAGCGACAACCAAGCCAACGGCCCCTTCCTCTATTCCTGTGACGTACCCCCGGCCGCAGAAGACTCGCTTCTGCATCCTCTCCAGTGGGGCTCAGGCTCGGAGTCCTCCCGCTGGAGGGCGGGCAGCGGCCGTGACCGGAGCGTCCTTCTTCAGGGGCTCGAGGGGCCACTCTCTAACTCGCTGCTCAACCGCTACCTGGAGAACAAGATACTGGACCTGTACCAACAGTACATGCTGGAGAACATGGCTCATGATGGGGGCTGTGGCGAGGGCTTGCCCTGCCCTCTGCTGGCCTCAGAGTTAATTCTTACCAGCCTGGATCAGATCACCCTGCAGCTGAGCCGTGAGGGCCATCTGGAAGCGGGCCGCGCCAAAGATATGGTGCTCAGCTGCCTCCTGAGGGTGGCCAGCGGCCTGCAGTCCAGTGAGATCAGTACTCCCCTGCTCCAGATCTCCATGGATCTGCAGCTCCCCACTGATACTGCTACTGGTGCTGCTGCTACTGGTGCTACTGCTACATCTACACTTGATTCATCTGTCCTCCAGTACTAGACAGGTTCACTCTCCCCCTAGCTTTAAAGTCTGAAAATCACACTCCCCTGTTTCTTATTTTTCTACCTTCACTCAGGTTTTCCCTTTCTCCTCTCAGTTTCCCTACATACCGTTCTGGGGAAATGAAACCGCTTTCAAACAGCTGCAGTGATAGAAATGGAAATTCAGGTGGAAACTGTGGTTGAGAGGAAAGAGGTCTGCACTGTTCTCATGTTTTCATAAAGAGAACAGTAACTTTCTATGTAATGTTATTGTCTCATTATTATTGTGCAAAATCAATAAACATGTTGATCACACAAATGTCAGCGACACTGATATGCTCCCAGTACAGCACATCCTTCCCAGTAGATTATCGTGAAAGTACAGTACACTAACGTGGTCCTGTGGTGATATAACATTTGAGTGGTCAAAGAGTTGGAGAAAACACTCTCAGCCCTTCAGTCCAGATAGGTTTCACAACCATCTCGATACGTTCTAAAGAATTTCAGGGTAGTTTTACTGCACATAAAAACTATGTTCTATATAGGCTGTATCTGTAGCTGAGGAAGTAGTGAAGTGTGCTCTGCCATCTGCACTTTTTTAAGCTACCACAAGAGGGGAGCAGAGAGGTGTGTCCCAGCAAGACAGGCAGATGCCAGGCCAAATTTTTCCTTCTCTGTCTTATTGTTGCCTCTCCTCTGTCTGTCTGTCTCTCTCGCGCACTCTCTTGCCCGCTCTCTTTTTCTCTCATGCAGCTTCTCCCCCTCTATCCCAGTCCTTCTCTCTCCCTCCCTCTCTCTTTCTATGTCTCTCTCCCAGTCATCCTCTTCCACTCTCTCGGTCTTTCTGTCTCCTGTCCTACCCATTTCCTTGAAGCCATACAGCTAATGGGTTGTTATATCACCCCTATTGTCTGCCGCAATGATGTCATCACGACCAAGTCTTAAACTTACTGTACTGTCTGTCTGTCTGTCTGTCTGGTCTGTCTGTCTGTCTGTCTGTCTGTCTGGTCTGTCTGTCTGTCTGTCTGTCTGTCTGTCTGTCTGTCTGTCTGTCTGTCTGGTCTGTCTGTCTGTCTGTCTGTCTGTCTGTCTGTCTGTCTGTCTGTCTGTCTGTACGTACGTACGTACGTACGTCTGTCTGTTTTTCAGTCTGTCTGTCTGTACGTACGTACGTCTGTCTGTTTTCAGTCTGTCTGTCTGTCTGTCTGTCTGTACGTACGTACGTCTGTCTGTTTTTCAGTCTGTCTGTCTGTCTGTCTGTATGTACGTGTGTACGTCTGTCTGTTTTTCAGTCTGTCTGTCTGTCTTTCAGTCTGTCTGTCTGTCTTTGTCTGTCTGTACGTAATTCTTTGCATGTGTGTATGTGTGTGTGAGTGTGTATCTGTGCATATGTACTGGGTGTCTGTGTGTGAGTATATGTACATGTTTGTGTTTGGACCTGTGTGTGTGTGCTTGTACCTGTGTGTGTACCTGTGTGTGTGCGTGTACCTGTGTGTGCATCTGTGTGTTTGTACCTGTGTTTGTACCTGTGTGTGTGTGTACCTGTGTGTTTGTACCTGTGTGTGTGTGTCTATGCTTTCGCTTCCTCCACATTGCCTGAGACAGGTGAAAGATAAGAATCTCAGCTCACCATGGTTATACTTTAGGCACAGCTGCTGACACGTCCCACACAAAAACAGAACCACCTACATTTGAACATCAGTGAGACCCAACGCTACATGTTTATTTTTCCACATTTCCTTCGATTTGAAGGAACCGCCACTCCATTTGCCCTTCTGAGCCAGTGTTTGATCCACTTCCTTGTTTCTTGTCCAAACACACAGCCACAGGAGGAAACTGTGTTTACAGAGCGGAGCAGTTGAGGCCTGTGTGAAGTCTCAAGGCCGTGGAGACACATGTCCAGTTGTTCTGCTTTCATCTAGCTCCATCAGCCTAGGTACTAGTTTAAAGAATCCAGTCCTGTCAGATCCAAACAAAAACACACATGTAAATATGATTCACACATGCACACACACTGCACTGACAGCCCCCACAGTTTGAGCATATTCAAACAAACTGATTTCCAGAGACCTTGAAAGAGAAAATTAAAAACAGGCATTGTTTTTCCAGCTGAGGTTTGGGTTAGAAGAGATGGCTGGGGCTTTAACTCTTCCAGACCTAGTGGGCTTGTACATAAAACCACTTCCACTCCATTGCATAAAACACAAAAAACCTGCATTCAAACTGGTTTCAATGACATCCAGCTTAGGGTTTAATAGAGATTTCCAAATTATAATAAAGGTTGGCTGTCAGCTACACAATTCCTCCCATCTTTTTGACATAATCAGGACACAGCGAATGTAAATAGATGGGGTGAATGTGCTGGAAAAGTACATTCAACTTTCATAATAACAAAGAACAAATATGTGTGTGTGAGGGTATAGACTCATATAGCCAAAAGGGCTGAGAAATGACAAGACTATCGGTGGACAATTTGCTCTAATGTAAATGAACATAGATGATGGAACATATTCCCTTTKGCTTACGCGATGAAGCACTAAGGGTATAGCAAATATTTACCATCTACAGGTAAATATAATGATACTTTTCGTGAAATTCTTCTGAAAGATCAGGTTTTCATTTTGCTATGGGCTATTGTATAATCTTTCATAGCATTAACAAAACGTGACACATTAAAATGAGTAGATTATGAATATGGTAGATATTGGTGAGTTCATTTTGGGGAGAGGTTAAGAGTACACACATCAACCACAGATGAAGAACATTGCGTGCGGAACATCTAATTTCTTACGTGCTTGTTTCCTCTCACCTGTGACGTTTTGAACGCTAGTGGAGGACGGAGAAAAGACGGGAGGAATTGTCTTTCTAACAACAGAGAAAGTCTATTCTGTGTCAACTTTTTAAACTAAGCCATTTTATAGACTGAACTGTGCAAAAACATAAGTAACAGGATTGTAGAACTCATTTTGGATGTTCCATATCATTTAATGTGCTGTGTGGACTTAGAATGAGTTTTAGAATGAGTCACCCATTTTGTACCCAAAATGTATTTATATATACAGTATATACTACAGCTACACTTTGGAGCTGCTCCTGTAGATGATCAAAGTCTTCCTCATTCTCCATCCTCTTGACATGGAACTCTGAGTCCTGGGACTCTGCAAGTCTTCCTCATTCTCCATCCTCTTRMCMTGGAACTCTGAGKCCKGGGACTCTGCATGTCTTCCTTGTTCTTCATCCTCTTGACATGGAACTCTGAGTCCTGGGACTCTGCAAGTCTTCCTCRTTCTCCATCCTCTTRMCMTGGAACTCTGAGKCCKGGGACTCTGCATGTCTTCCTTGTTCTTCATCCTCTTGACATGGAACTCTGAGTCCTGGGACTCTGCAMGTCTTCCTCGTTCTCCATCCTCTTGACATGGAACTCTGAGTCCTGGGACTCTGCATGTCTTCCTYGTTCTTCATCCTCTTGACATGGAACTCTGAGTCCTGGGACTCTGCAAGTCTTCCTCGTTCTCCATCCTCTTGACATGGAACTCTGAGTCCTGGGACTGCAAGTCTTCCTCCTTCTCCATCCCCTTGACCTGGAGACTCTGCTCTCCCAACACATCTCACCTCCTCCAATATCTCCACCAATTTAATAAGGACATACTTCTGAAACTCTGAAATGTTGTAAAGAATAATATTTTGTTGACACTGTATGGACATTTAGGGTTTTTAAAGAGAGAACTAAAGTATGACACATACAACAGAGCCTGACACACAAGAYTGTGAAGGCAAATATATGGAGTGAAATCACAGGACTTAATACATACCATAGTTCACCACTTCAATCATGTCCTATATTCTAGTGGTTTCAATGATTGAYTTCAACACCTACAATGCACGTTAACTCAATTATGTACTTACTGGCAGATGGAGAAGGAGAATRTCTGTGCTCTCTGCTCCAGTGGGACTGGCTAGTCTTGGATGATTCTGTAATAAACATTCAAACCCAATGTATAAACCTTCCCAATGAATTGACCAGTTAGCTGATTAAGATTTCTGGACTGAAGCCCTGGATTGCCCTGAAACAGAAATATTTAAACCCAATCTGGGTTCTGTCCAGAGAGAACACAGCTACACCAAATGAAAGTCCTATGATAATACAGGGTGTGATCAAGACAAAATGAAAAACAGGGACTTGGATTGGAAAAAGATTTATCTCTATGGTGTATGAATAGGAATAATGATCCTGATAGGCAGAGATGCCTGACATCAATGAAAATGACAATCCACTCTTGGCCAAACAGTCAAATGGTCCTGAGAGATTAACACTATAGAATCATCTCTTACCCATRACTGGTAGAGTGTCCACCAACTGGATCCTTAACAGGGGAGAGGAAAACGAGAGCTGTTTCAATGTCTTTTTTGGGACCTCACAGGTGAAGTTGTACATAGTCTTGCAACAAACATTCAAACCCAATGTATATAAACCTGGGAAGCTGTGATCTGGACCCACCGTGTGTGAAGGGAGATGGGGRGGGAGTGCGTCGGAAACAGTTGAGTGTACACTTGATTACTAAACAACTTTCTCTTACCATGGCTGGTTATCTTGGCACATAGCACATATAAACAATGCATGCAATGTGATTAGATACACCTCAATACACAATTTTCAAAAATAATGAGGATTTAACATTTATTTATCTTGGCAAGTCATATTTAATTAACATTGTAAAATGAATGGATTCACATACAAGGTGTATAACTGAAGTTAAAATGCATTAACAAGCATTACAAGGCATTATTCGGCACTCAGGGCTCCCGAGTGGTGCAGCGGTTAAGACACTGCATCTCAATGCAAGAGGCGTCACTACAGCCCCTGGTTTGAAACCAGGCTGCATCCCCGTGATTGGGAGTCCCATAGGGCGGCGCACAATTGGYCCAGGGTCGTCCGAGTTTGGCCGGGGTCGGCCGTCATTGTAAATAAGAATTTGCTCTTAACTGACTTGCCTAGATAAATAAAGGTTAAATTAAAATATATACACTACCGTTCAAAAGTTTGGGGTCACTTAGAAATGTCCTGTTTTTTGAAAGAAAAGCACATTTTTTTGTCCATTAAAATACAATCAAATTGATCAGAAATACAGTGTAGACATTGGTAATGTTGTAAATGACTATTGTAGCTGGAAACAGCATATTTCTTATGGAATATCTACATAGGCGTACAGAGGCTCATTATCAGCAACCATCACCCCTGGGTTCCAATGGCACGTTGTGTTAGCTAATCCAAGTTTATCATTTTAAAAGGCTAATTGATCATTAGAAAACCCTTTTGCAATTATGTTAGCACAGCTGAAAACTGTGTTCTGATGAAAGAAGCAATRAAACTGGCCTTCYTTAGACTAGTTSAGTATCTGGAGCATCAGCATTTGTGGGTTCGATTACAGGCTCAAAATGGCCAAAAACAAAGACATTTCTTCTGAAACTCGTCAGTCTATTCTTGTTCTAAGAAATGAAGGCTATTCCATGCGAGAAATTGCCAAGAAACTGAAGATCTCGTACAACACTGTGTACTACTCCCTTCACAGAACAGCTCAAACTGGCTCAAAGCCTCCTTCACTCATGCTGCCAAACATACCTTCGAAAAACGGACTATCCTACCAATCCTTGACTTCGGCRATGTCATTTACAAAATAGCCTCCAACACTCTACTCAGCAAATTGGATGTAGTCTATCCCAGTGCCATCCGTTTTGTCACCAAAGCCCCATATACTACCCACCACTGCGACCTGTATGCTCTCGTTGGCTGGCCCTCGCTAAATATTCGTTGCCAAACCCACTGGCTCCAGGTCATCTATAAGTCTTTGCTAGGTAAAGCCCCGCCTTATCTCAGCTCACTGGTCACCATAGCAACACCCACCTGTAGCATGTGCCCCAGCAGGTATATTTTACTGGTCACCCCCAAAGCCAACACCTCCTTTGACCGCCTTTCCTTCTAGTTCTCTGCTACCAATGACTGGAACGAATTGCAAAAATCACTGAAGCTGGAGACTTATATCTCCCTCTCTAACTTTAAGCATCAGCTGTCAGAGCAGCTTACCGATCCCTGTACCTGCACACAGCCCATCTGTAAATAGCCCACCCAATTACCTCATCCCCATGTTATTTTCTTGCTCTTTTGCACCCCAGTATCTCTACTTGCACATCATCATCTGCACATCTATCACTCCAGTGTTAATGCTAAATTGTAATTATTTCGCCACTATGGCCTATTTATTGCCTTACCTCCCTAATCTTACTACATTTGCACACACTGTACATAGATTTTTCTATTGTGTTATTGACTGACATATCCCATGTGTAACTCTGTGTTGTTGTTTTTGTCGCACTGCTTTGTTTTATCTTGGCCAGGTCGCAGTTGTAAATGAGAACTTGTTCTCAACTGGCCTACCTGGTTAAATTAAATAAAGGTGAAATAAAACATTTAATAAAAAAGTAGCTTGAGGCCATTTCAGCCAATTTTGATTTAGAGCTTGTGATACACATTTGTGAATTATTGTTTTTTACAGATCAGACACCAAATGCAACCAAAACATCTACCAAAACATTGTTGCAAAACACTATAGCTACCATTTGGAAAAAGTGACACCTACTCTTATGAAATTATTGCTGGAATAAAATGGAAACTCATTATAGTACATCTGAAAAGATAATACTAATGTTGGTTCCACTTTATTTGAAGTGCATCTTATGGATTCAAAAAGTCTTCATATAGGCTTCATAAGCACTACATGGATGCCTCACAAATCATCCATAACTGTATAATGTGCTCTATAAAGATTCATAATGTGGYATAACTGTGTGACATAACCATCAATTTATTTGTTCACATTTATTAATCTTTTATATATATGATATGATTTGTGACCCATTTATGCAGTGCTTATGAAGCCTATATGTATGCTTTATGAAGCCTTCATAAGATGCACTTCAAATAAAGYGGGACTGTAATCTTAAATCCTTTGCTTCCAAAATAATCAAATTTTTTAAGACGGAATTCTCTGTATTTCTGAGTCACTGAGTAATGATTTTACGTCTCTCGCTGTGTCGTGTGCCGCAAAATAGGGATCTAAAAGATAATGAGTTTGTTTCGTTGTTATAGAAAATCTCTTGAGCCTGACAGTCAACTAGGTTTGTGAAACTCCTAACAGACCAGAAGCTGTGCATGGATCTGTTTTTAATATATGCCATTTTAGCAGATGCGTTTAGCCAAAACAACTTACATTTTACGTATTGGGAATCAAACCCACTACACTGACATTATAAGCGCTATGCTCTACCAACTGAGCTACGAAGGACCACGCTGCATGAGAAAGAGCCTGCAGGCAAGACAGGAGAAAGACACAGTATTTTGTATTTGTACTTATTATGGATCCCCATTAGCTGCTGCCAAAGCAGCATCTACTCTTCCTGGGGTCCAGGAAAATTAAGGCAGTTTATACAATTTTAATAACATTACAATACATTCACAGATTTCACAACACATTGTGTGCCCTCAGGCCCCTACTCCACCACCACCACATATCTACATTACTAAATCCATGTATATGTATAGTGCGTATGTTATCGTGTGTGTGTGTGTGTGTGTGTATACATGTGTCTGTGCCAATGTCATTGTTGCTTCACAGTCCCCGCTGTTCCATATGGTGTTTTTTAATCCGTTTTTTAAAATCTAATTTTACTGCTTGCGTCAGTTACTTGATGTGGAATAGAGTTCCCCCACAGTAACTGATGGGGGTAGCAAGCTATAGTAACTAATGTACTGTCCTAGCATTAAATGCATACATAAATTAGAAAAATAATGTCAGTTACAGAGCTTTTCACTTGATGGACATTCTAATCAAGGCAATATTCATTTCAGAAATATACAGTACCAGTCAAAAGTTTGGACACACCTACTCATTCAAGGGTTTTTCTTTATTTTTACTATTTTCTACATTGTAGAATAAAAGTGAAGACATCAAAACTATGAAATAACACATATGCAATCATGTAGTAAAATTGTTAAACAAATCAAAATATATTTTATATTTGAGATTCCTCAAAGTAGCCACCCTTTGCCTTGATGACAGCTTTGCACACTTTTAATTCCTCTGCGTACACATTAAGGACAAACTGAAATGGTCCACTCACACAGACATTGCAGTGAAGAAGGCGCAACAGCCCCTCTTCAACCTCAGGAGGCTGAAGAAATTTGGCTTGTCACCTAAAATCTTCACAAACTTTTACAGATGCACAATTGAGAGCATCCTGTTGGGCTGCATCACCGCCTGGTACGGCAACTGCACCACCCACAACCGCAAGGCTCTCCAGGGGGTGGTGCGGTCTGCACAGCGCATCACCGGGGGCAAACTACCTGCCCTCCATGACACCTACAGCACCCAATGTCACAGGAAGGCCAAAAAGATCATCAAGGACAACAACCACCCGAGCCACTGCCTGATCACCCCGATACCATCTACAAGGAAGTGTTAGGACAGGTACATCAAAGCTTTTTATATGAAACATCAATGTGTTGAAAATCCCAAATTGTTTGCATAGTCAAATTACAGACAGCTCTGACACACACACTTATGCCATCAGACATGCCACCAGGGGTCTTTTCACAGTCCTCAAATCCAGAACAAATTCAAGAAAGTGTACAGTATTATATAGAGCCCTAATTGAATGGAACTTCCTTCCATCTCATATTGCTCAAATAAACAGCAAACCTGGTTTCAAAAAACAGATAAAGCAACACCTCAGGACACAACGCCTCTCCCCTATTTGACCTAGATAGTTTGTGTGTATGCATTGATATGTAGGCTACGTGTGCCTTTTGCATTTTTTATGTAGTTCTGTCCTTGAGCTGTTCTTGTCTGTTGATGTTCTGTATTATATCATTTTGTATTATGTTTCATGTTTTGTGTGGACCCCAGGAAGAGTAGCTGCTGCTTTTGCAACAGCTAATGGGGATCCTAATAAAATAAAACATTTAAAAATAAAAAGCTGAGACCGAGAGACTGAAAAATAGCTTCTATCTCAAGGCCATCAGACTGTTAAACAGCCATCACTAACACAGAGAGGCTGCTTCGTACATACAGACTTGAAATCATTGGCCACTTTAATAAATGGATAACTAGTCACTTTAATAATGTTTACATATCTTGCATTACTCATCTCATATGTATRYACTGTATTTTATACCATCTATTGCATCTTGCCTATGCCGCTCTGTCATTGCTCATCCATATATTTATATGTATATATTCTTATTCCATTCCTTTACTTGTTAGATTACCTGTTAGATATTACCTGTTAGATATTACCTGTTAGATATTACCTGTTAGATACTGCTGCACCGTCAGATCTAGAAGCACAAGCATTTCGCTACACTCACATTAACATCTGCTAACCACGTGTATGTGACCAATACAATTTGATTTTATTTGATTTTAATTTGACATACCTTGTGTAACAGGCCACCAACTCAATGGGTGATTTCACTGACTTGTGAAAAAAATGCAAAGAGCTATAATTTGCCTTGGCATGGCTGGGYGGCCAACTCTAGGAAGAGTCTTGGTGGATCAGAAGGGGCTCAAACTGTGGAACCCAGTTCCTACATTTGAATATAAAAATAGATTTTATCAAACAAAACTATGTTCGGTTGATATTATCCTAGCATGACCACAAAATGGCTGTTTAACAGTTATGCCACTGGTATGACAATATCCCTATATTTGGCCAACTCCCCCTTCTTGGCAGTATATTAACGCCCCTCTCTTACGAGCTAGCTAGCTATGTATGATAGTTGGATCGCTAGTTAACCCATACAGCAAGCTAGTTAGTCAGCAAACCAGCTAACGTAAACTCACGTAAACTTGTACATCGTCTTGGTCCGTACAATTGCCCTTATTTTAGCGCCCCAAAAATGTAATACTTCCAGATCAACTGTAATGTCAATACCATTGTAAAGCACAATTTCACCCCTTTCCAACAAAATCAATTACATGACCTAAACACTGCCCGTTTCGGCATAATTCAAGCAGGCAATGAGCCCCGTTGGGTCTTTTAAAAATGGCGGGTGGGGAAGCGAAACTAATGCGTGATAGTGAGAAGGACAGATGTCGTGTGGGAAAATTGCTTTTTTCACTCGATCTGTCCAACTTATCCCCTTATCGCCTCTAAAATGTAAATAAAACACTATAAAGAGTTTATATAATGTGTCATTACATACCTATTTGAAGGTTTGTGTCGAATTTGAATCGGGTTTTTAGGGCGGTGCTAAAGTGATCTTAGAAGTAAACAGCGGCTTTGAGAATGATGATCGCATGCAATGATGATGAAAAAAATGACTAGGTATCCCCATTACCCCCGTCACTGTCCATTTCTTGTTTTTAAACGATGAGAGAAGTGCTACACCTGGTGGAGAGAGATTGTAAGACAGAAATAGTTTCTTTATGCGTGCTGTACGTTACGACATGACATGTCAAGATATAACGGAGGGTCAGTTTTTTCAACTTTTCTCCAATACTATAGAGCCATTACCATGTCGATCAACGCTTGAATAGAAACCTAGTTCACACCCCCGATTTTGAAGTCAACACAGTCGCTACAGTCCCATTAGTTTTCTTTGTAGCCTCGTTTGAATGTTGCGGTTACGCACATTTGTACGGAATGGGGTGAGTTTACGTTACCTAGTTATGCTTTCCACCATGCTATCTAGCTAGCATCTGCAGGTACCCAGATTAGCTAGCTAACGTAGCTAGCTACCAATCTAGGGGCAAGAGAAAATAAATTGTTTGCTAGCTAGTTAACTACATACATGCACCAATGACTAACATTAATCAGCAGCAGTAGGTCATTTTGGCCAAATCATTGTCACGTTCGTTGTAATGAGGAGACCAAGGCGCAGCGTGATATGCATACATTCTTCTTTTAATGAAGAAAGAACACTAAACAAACTAACAAAGTAACTAAACGAACGTGAAGCTATACAAAACGAGTGCTGACAGGCAACTACACATAGACAAGAACCCACGAAACCAAAAGGGAAAATGGTAACCTAAATAGGATCCCCAATCAGAGACAACGATAAACAGATGCCTCTGATTGGGAACCAATTCAGGTCACCATAGACCTACAATTACCTAGACTTACAAAAACCCCTATCTCTACAGAAAACCCTATCTCTACAAAAACCCTAGACAAGACAAAACAAGCATACCCACCCTCGTCACACCCTGACCTGACCAAAATAATAAAGAAAACATAGATGACTAAGGTCAGGGCGTGACAATCATTGTCCTCATTTCCCCTTATAAGTGGCGTATTAATGCCCCTTTTCACAAGCTATAACAGTTAGCTAGCTAGTTAACCCATAGTAAGTTATCAAATCAATTAGCTATGCTTTACCGCTAGTTAGCATCTGCAGGTATCCTGAGTAGCTAGCCTAGAAAAAATAATAGTTTGTGACCTGAGAAGATTGATGTAACAACCATATCAAATTACAAAATGTTTACCAAATGAGTCTAACCAAAAATATTACTTACAGTCCCCATTCTCGCTTGTCCTCAACTGAAATAATAAAAAAACGTTTTGCCGAATGCTCTGGCATCTGTGTGGTCGTAAGAGAAGCAAATGTCCTTCTGGAAGGTTCTCCCATTTCCMCTGAGGAACTATGGAGCTCTGTCAGAGTGACCATTGGGTTCTTGATSATCTCCCTGACCACCTAGGCCCTTCTCCCCTGGATTGCTCAGTTTGGCCGGGCGGCAAACTCTAGGAAGAGTCTTGGTGGATCAGGAGGGGCTCAAACTATGGAACCCAGTTCCTACATTTAAATATAAAAATTGATTTTATCAAACAAAACTATGTTACCTTTTATCTCTGGGACCCTCGGGATGTCAAATCAGAGCAAGATTACTGAATGTAAGTACATTATTTACCTTTACAGGTGAATGTATCAACCAGTGGCCGTGATAAAAGTGTTTTGTTGTTATGCASTCTCCTCAAACAACAGCATGGTATTTTGTCACTGTAATAGCTACTGTAAATTGGACAGTGTAGTTAGATTAACAAGAATGAAGCTTTCTGCTGATATAAGACATGTCTATGTCCTGGAAGGTTGCCTGTTACTTACAACCAGTGGTGGGCCGTCAGGGCCAGCAAGGCCTTCTCTGCTGGCCTAAACATCATCAGAATATAATTTTAATAATATGTATTAAATTATTCCCCAGAGTAAGAGTTATACTCTTCATTTCATAGCTTTTCTCTTGGTTGCACTGCTTCCAGCCCCAGGTTGAGATTTGGAGGGCTGGTCTTTATGTTAGATCTTTTATCCAATCATATTCAGCCATCATGTGTTGCCAGGGGTCTAAAATCTGCCCTCAGGCCTTCAGAATCAACAGTGCGGGCGCTTGTAGCTTAAAGTGAATGGAAATGAAAATTTAGTGTCAACCAATCAGCTTTAGAGTTGGCTATTGTACGCCTGCCTGCTGGCTCCAGTGTTACACAGGAGCCAGCTAGCAGGCGTAGTGCGTGAACGTCTTTTGATTGGATTACCACTGCATGGAACAGTGTTCCATCTGGGCTGAACTGAGTTCTGTCTGCATGGAACAGTGTTCCATCTGGGCTGAACTGAGTTCTGTCTGCATGGAACAGTGTTTCCATCTGGGCTGAACTGAGTTCTGTCTGCATGGAACAGTGTTCCATCTGGGCTGAACTGAGTTCTGTCTGCATGGAACAGTGTTCCATCTGGGCTGAACTGAGTTCTGTCGGCATTTCTTTTCTCTCTACGTTGTTGGGAAGTATTTCACGTTCTCTCTACGTTGTTGGGAA
>NC_036839.1:38617666-38626143 GCF_002910315.2 Salvelinus sp. IW2-2015 | reverse complement strand
TAATGTCTTCGATATTGCCAATTTCCTCATCTGCTTGCATGCACCTCCCCATCAAGGTGTTTTGGTATTACTATTGCACTACACTTTCGGCGCTTACCATACCGCAGGTCAATATCCTCTACGGCACATATGTCAGAGTCAAGGCCCGCGGGCCACATCCGGCCCGCGAGAAGTTTTTTACGGCCCTGGGATGATCTTGATTTATTATTAGAACCGGCCCGCAGACCGCAGCAAGCCGGCAGCCCGCAGATCTTTTACACGCACCAATACTACATTTCCCACAATGCAACGGTGACGCACCGAGCAGTAGGCTGCTTCATTTCAATATTTATTGGCACAGCAGTCGTCAGCATCACAGTAAAATTAACTTTCAGATACCCATCAAAAATGGCAAAACGGAAGGTGGACACTGAGAACCGGGGGTTTCAAACAAGGGGGAGTCGGAGTATATGTTCACGGAGGTAGCTGGAAAACCTGTGTGTCTTCTGTGTGGAGAAAGTGTGGCGGTACTGAAAGAGTATAATCTGAGACGACATTATGAAACGAAACACGCGGACAAAAACAAGAATATGGACATGGAACAAAGGCTACAAAAGGCAGAGGAATTAAAACGAGGCCTCAAATCTCGACAGGCTCTGTTCAAAAAAGCCAAATCACAAGGCCAGGCTGCTGTCAAGGCCAGTTTTATTTTGGCAGAAGAGATCGCTAAATCAGCCCGGCCATTTACGGAGGGGAGTTTCATCAAAAACTGCATGATTAAAGTTTTGTGACGAAGTTTGCCCAGAAAAAAGGCAACTCTTTTTAAATGTGAGTCTGAGCAGAAACACACATTGCCGGAGAGAGTAGACAGTTGTCCATCAATCTAAAAGAGCAGCTTGTGAAAAAGGGAAAAGATTTCATTGCAATTTCCTTGGCTGTGGATGAGAGCACCGACATTTCTGACATTGCCCAGTTGTCAATTTTCATCCGCGGAGTGGACTCCAGCCTAAGCGTGACAGAGGAGTTTTTGGCTTTACGTCCTATGCATGGCACAACTACGGGGCATGATTTGTATGAAGAGGTGTCAAGATGTGTAAATGAGATGGAGCTGCCTTGGGAAAAACTCGTGGGTTTGACAACGACGGAGCACCTGCGATGTGTGGACACAGGAGCGGACTGGTGGCGAAGATAACGGGAAAAGATGCAAGAGGAAAACGCGACAGGTGAGCTGACAGCTTATCATTGTATCATACACCAGGAAGCGTTGTGCCGGTAAAGCCTTGAAAATGGAGCATGTAATGAGCAATCATCACCGCACAGTTAACTTTATCAGAGCCAAAAGGTTTGAATCACCCCAGTTCAAGCATTTCTGACGGAGTTAGAAACGGAGCATGGTGATTTGCCTTATCACCACAGAAGGTGCGATGGGCTAAGCCAGGGAAAGGTGCTTCAAAGAGTTTCGAGCTTCGTGAGGAGATTGTCTGTTCTTGGACAGCAAAGGAAAGACACAACACAACTCCGCAGACCGAAATGTTTCTTGTGTGAAATGGCTTTTCTGTGTGACATTACGAGTCATCTGAATGCAATGAACTTGCAGCTGCAGGGTCGGGATCATGTCATCTCTGATATGTACAGTACAGTGAAGGCATTTAAACCAAACTGACTCTGTGGGAACGAGCGATGCGGAAGAAAATTTGAGCCACTTTCCCAGCTGCCAGACCATGAAAAGAGAAGCTCTCTACCAGTGCGTTCCGAGCGCACAGTTGGCTGATAAAATAGGTAAGCTGCCGCTGACTTTCGACGCCAGTTTGCTGACTTTGAAGCACAAAAAAGCAGGTTGGAACTGCTCGGTAACCCATTTGCTGTTGACGTGGAAAGCTCACA
Source organism: Salvelinus sp. IW2-2015 (assembly GCF_002910315.2). NCBI lineage: Eukaryota > Metazoa > Chordata > Actinopteri > Salmoniformes > Salmonidae > Salvelinus > Salvelinus sp. IW2-2015. The sequence continues at coordinate 38,624,280 of NC_036839.1, read as the reverse complement.
CCCAAACCTCCAAATGGAGTTGATTGACCTCCAATGCAATGATGCACTGAGGGCAAAATATGCGGCAGTGGGTGCTGCGGAGTTCGCCCGTTTCCTCCCCGACACAATCCCCAGCTGCGCATCCAGGCTGCTCAACGTTGTCTATGTTGGCAGCACATACTGTGTGAACAACTGTTTTCTTTGATGAACCTGAACAAAACATCACACAGAAGTCGACTACTGCTGAACACCTCCACTCAATTCTAGGAGTGTTTCCTCAGCTCAGAGCCTTACCCCGAACATTGATGAACTTGTGGAAAAGATGGGACACCACCAAGTATCACCCTCAACCTCAAACAAGTGAACATTACTGTGCAATCACATATTTAGAGTTTTTACTCAGTTCAAGTTTAAAAGTTAAAGTTAATATTTGTTTTCACTGCATGTTACTTCTCCTTAAACAAAGTGTTGTTTTTGATTAATAGATTTTTGCACTTTATTTTATTGTATTTCAATCCAATTATATTTTAAAAATATTTCAGTTGAGTGGATGATAGAAAATTGCTATTATTGTTTTTTTCTTTGAAGTAAATTTAGCCCACTTTTGCTAAAATAGAAAATATAGGCTACTGATGGTGCCTTGAATACCGGTTTCTTTCATTTAATGTTCATGTTATGGGGATTTTTATATAAAGAAAATGTCTTTTGTGTCTGTTGAAAATTAAAGATTACTGACAGAGCCATAAGAAAATATTGCTTTATTTATCTGATCATATTGGAATATATTTGTTAGGTTTTCAGTAGGTTCAATTAGGTTCACTAGACTATATGCGTCATTAAAATTTTTTTCAATGAACATTCGAACAGTCCGGCCCTCGGCTTGTAGCTACATTTTTTATTTGGCCTCCGTCCATTTGACTTTGACACCCCTGCTCTACGGGATCGGTGCCTAAACCGGAACGGTTGTTCCTAACGTGCGCTAATGTGACTAGAATGACGTTGTAAGCAGTGGCGTGCCGTGGGCCTGGGGCCTGGGCCTTCAGTGAGGTCCTACAAAGTCCCACCCGAATTAATCCACCTCTCTATTACCATCATTATGATGCCATGGCTCTAGACACTATACATTTAGACAGAAACGCAGTATAACCAGGCATTGCGTCACCTTGAAATTGACAAAAATTTCAGTGTTTACCCAAAAACATGACACAATCAATGAGGTCTTTTCAATATTTCCCTATTTTTCTTCACCTTTTCATTGTGCAGCTCCGTTGCACTGCGCCGCTTGTTCGTTGAGCTGTAGATCCACTCGGGTGTCCCCAAAAGTTTTCAAAAGCACCATTGCTTGTAAGTGCCCAGCCGTACTTTGGTGTCTCCGTTGCTGCTTGGTTAGACAACTCAAGTTTGCAAAGCCAGTGTGGCTCCAAACACCAAATCGATCACTTGCAAATAATAGGCATTCCCAGCAGTAGAGTTTGCAGTGCTTCTCGGAGCCTGTGAGCCATTGATAGCGCTCGTAGTTGGAACTTTGAAAGTGGCGAACAACCCCTTTCCCGCCTGTGACAGGCTTTGTAGCGTCGGCGTCGGGCGACCTCTCCTTACAATGTCTAACTTTTCTTGAAAAGTTTGTCTTGAGAATGGCGTTATATATATATCCTCGGCCAAATCATATCTTCTCCTCCTTCGCCATGTGGGGTTGAAAAAACAGCTTAGTAGTACGCAAATAATTCGTTTATCAAATTCAGTTCCTAGTTCTGAGGTTCTGCATAGACCTGCCCATAGGACCTGCCTCTCAATATCATGCAGACAGAACTCAGTTCAGCCCAGATGGAACACTGTTCCATGCAGACAGAACTCAGTTCAGCCCAGATGGAACACTGTTCCATGCAGACAGTCCATTTAGACTCTATAAGAGCAAGGACAACATCTTCCATTTTTGTTGAACACTTAATCAACAAACAATTTAAACCCAATGACATTGTTTCTTCAAAGCTTCTGGAGGCCTTTGTGTGATGAGGTAAAAAAACATCACTATTCTCTTCCATTATGACTAACTTCCTGAAAGTGAATCATCAATCCAACTCACATACAGTATATATACAATAACTTTGCATAAAGACAACAAGTCTGATGGATTATAATGAGGTCAATATGCATGTAAGACTTAGGCTCTCTTCTAATAATAGTTTAATTTCATAAGGACTCTGTAGAGACAGTAGAAAAATGTAAGTTAACACACTAATGAAACATTATATGGGTTCATATATCTTTATGGCAGGTCATAATGGATTGGTTGGCTTTAAGTGTTTAACCCACAGTACTATCATTCATATTACACTACAATTAGGGATTTACAGTGTTCAGAAAGTATTCACAGCCAAATACTTTTCCCACATTTTGTTGTGTTACAAAGCGCAATTAAAATGGATTTAATTGTACTTTTTTTGTCAACGATTTACACAGAATAATGTCAAAGTGGAAGAAAAATTCTAAAATATTTTTTTCAATAAAGGAAAATCAAACACGAATATTTTTTCAGTAGATATGTATTCAACCCCCTGAGTCAATACATGTTAGAATCACCTTTGGCAGCGATATCAGCTGTGATTCTTTCTGTGTAAGTCTTTAAGAGCTTTGCAAACCTGGATTGTACAATATTTGCCCGTTATTCTTAAAAAATATATATTTTTTAATGATCTTTTAATGATCAACAAGCAGCTTGACAGAGATGCATTTTTTAACTAGGCAAGTCAGTCATTGTAAATTCTTGTTTATAATGACGGCCTACCCCGGCCAAACTCTGACCCGGACGACGCTGGGCAAATTGTGCGCCGCCCTATGGGATTCCTAATCACGGCCGGTTGTGATAAAGCCTGGAATTGAACCAGGGTCTGTAGTGACACCTCTATCACTGAGATGCAGTGCCATAGATCGCTGTGTCACATGGGAGAACATTATCTTGCCATAGATTTTCAAGCAGATTTAAGTGAAAACTGTAACTAGAGCACTCAGGAACATTAAATGTCGTCTTGGTAAGTAACTTTTGTGTTTTAGGTTATTGTCCTGCTGAAAGGTGGATTTGTCTCCCAATGTTTGTTGGAAAGCAGACTGAACCGTGGTGCTCAGTTACAGCATGAGTTGTGTTGGATTTGTCCCAAACATATTGTTTTGTATTGAGGACAAAAAGTTAATTTCTTTGCAAAGAAATCCTGTGCCTTATTGCAAACAGGATGCATGTTTTGGAATATTTTTAATCTGTTGAGGCTTCCTTCTTTTCACTCTGTTATTTAGATTAGTATCGTGGAGTAACTACAATGTTGTTGATCCATCTTAATTTTTCTCCTATCATAGCCATTAACTTCTTATGGCTGCAGGGGCAGTATTGAGTAGCTTGGATGAAAGGTGCACAGAGGTGCCCAGAGTAAACGGCCTGCTTCTCAGTCATAGTTGCTAATATATGCATATTATTATTAGTATTGGATAGAAAACACTCTGAGGTTTCTAAAACTGTTTGAATTATGTCTGTGAGTATAACAGAACTCATATGGCAGGCAAAAACCTGAGAAGAAATCCAACCAGGAAGTGATAAATCTGAGATTGGTTGATTTTCAACTCATCGCCTATTGAAAACACTGTAGGATATGGATCTGTTTGCACTTCCTACGGCTTCCACTAGATGTCAACAGTCTGTAGAACGTTGAATGAAGCTTCTACTGTGATGTTGAGCCGGATGGGAGCTGTTTGAGTCAGTGGTCTGGCAGAGTGCCAGGTCCTGGTCACGCGCATTCCACATGATATCGACTTGCGTTCCATTACTTCTACAGACACAAAGGAATTCCCCGGTTGGAACATTATTGAATATTTATGATAACAACATCCTAAAGATTGATTCTATACTTAGTTTGACAAGTTATTCGACCTGTAATATAACTTTTTGAAGTTTTCGTCCGACATTCGCCTGGACCTGCATAGCGTTTGGATATGTGTACTAAACGTGCTAGCAAAAGTAGCTACTTGGACATAAATAATGGACATTACCGAACAAAACAACCATTTCTTGTGGAAGTGGGAGTCCTATGAGTGCATTCTGACGAAGATCAGCAAAGGTAAGTGAAGATTTATAATGCTTTTTATGAGTTTTGTTGACTSCACAATTTGGCGGGTAACTGTATGGCTTACTTTGTGGCTGAACGCTGTTCTCAGATTATTGAATATTGTTCTTTTGCCGTAAAGATTTTTGAAATCTGACACAGCGGTTGCATTAAACTCTGTAACTGTCTTAAAGTCACCATTGGCAGAGCAGCTTCCTTCCTCTCCATCAACTGAGTTAGGAAGGTCGTCTGTATCTTGTAGTGACTGGATGTATTGATACACCATCCAAAGTGTAATTAATGACTTCACCATGCTCAAAAGAATATTACATGTTATTTTTGACCCATCTATCAATAGGTGCCCTTCATTGAGAGGCATTGGAAACCTCCTTGGTCATTGAATACGTGCTTGAAATTCACTGCCTGACTGACRGACCTTACAGATAATTGTATGTGTGGGGTACAGAGATGGTGTAGTCCTTYAAAAATCATGTTAAACAGAATTATTGCACACAGAGTTAGTCCATGCAACTTATCTGACTTGCTAAGGAAATGTTTTACTCCTGAAGTTATTTAGGCTTGCCATGACAAAGGGGTTGAATACTTATTGACTCAAGACATTTCAGCTTTTCATTGTTTATTAATTTGTACAAATCGCGAAAAACACAATTTCACTTTGACATTATGGGGTATTGTGTGTAGATCAGCGACACAAAATCTAAACGTAATCCATTTTAAATTCAGGCTGTAACACAACAAAATGTATATATAATCTATTTAAATTCAGGCTGTAACACAACAAAATGTATATATAATCTATTTAAATAATTTTCAGGCTGTAACACAACAAAATGTATATATAATCTATTTAAATTCAGGCTGTAACACAAAAAATGTATATATAATCTATTTAAATTCAGGCTGTAACACAACAAAATGTATATATAATCTATTTAAATTCAGGCTGTAACACAACAAAATGTATATATAATCTATTTAAATTCAGGCTGTAACACAACAAAATGTATATATAATCTATTTAAATTCAGGCTGTAACACAACAAAATGTATATATAATCTATTTAAATTCAGGCTGTAACACAACAAAATGTATAATATAATCTATTTAAATTCAGGCTGTAACACAAAAATGTATATATAATCTATTTAAATTCAGGCTGTAACACAACAAAATGTATAAAAATCTATTTAAATTCAGGCGGAACACAACAAAATGTATATATAATCTATTTAAATTCAGGCTGTAACACAACAAAATGTATATATAATCTATTTAAATTCAGGCTGTAACACAACAAAAATGTATATATAATCTATTTAAAAATTCAGGCTGAACACAAACAAAATGTTAATATATAATCTATTTAAATTCAGGCTGTAACACAACAAAATGTATATATAAATCTATTTAAATTCAGGCTGTAACACAACAAAAAATGTATATATAATCTATTTAAATTCAGGCTGTTAACACAACAAAAATGTATATATAATCTATTTAAATTTCAGGCTGTAACACAACAAAATGTAGAAAAAAGTCAAGGGGTGTGAATACTATCTGAAGGCACTGGCACTTACAAAATGGACATTTGAGGAGGAAAACAACCCCTCTCTGTCACGACTTCAACCGAGGCAGGCTCTCCTTCCCGTCGGGTGGCGCTCGGCGGTCGTCGTCACCGGCCTACTAGCTGGCACTGACTCTTTTTCCTCCCCCTCCTTATGTGTTTATTTGTTACACCTGTGTTCAGTTAAGTGGGTAATTAGTATGGCTTTATTTGTCAGCCAGCCCGTAGGCGTCTTTGTGCGGGATTGTTACTTTGTAAACCTTTTGGATTTCGGGAGTGGAGATTGTATTTGTGGACTGGGATTGTGGCTCGTGCGTTGGACCAACCGTGTATGTTCACCCAGTTTCGTCTGTGTTGGACATTGTGTTGGATAGTTGGGGATTAAAGACTCAACTTATTGAAGCTCTGCTGTTTCCTGCGTTTGACTTCGCACCCCCCCCGACACCCAGGTCGTTACACACTCTCTCTCTTTCTATCTCTCTTTCCCTCGTCTTTTGTCAGCCGTTCCCCCTCCTCCTGTTGTCTGCTCCTGGTACAGCAACATCCTTATTACTGTCATAATTTACCTCCTTCTGCAAACTGACCCTGTCCGCTCAGCCCACTGACAAAATATTCATACTGAGATAGGACAGACATAAATTATCCCCAAAAATCTATTTCATATTTCACTGAACACCTCAACAAACACCTGCACACATAGGCACACACGCACACACTGACTCACAGATGCATGCAGAAACACACACAAACTGACTCACCAATGCATGCAGACACGGACACACACACCACAACACACACACACACACACACACACACACACACACACACACACACACACACACACACACACACACACACACACACACACACACACACACACACACACACACACACACACACACACACACACACACACACACACCACACACCACACCACACCACCCACACCCACACACACAAC
>NC_036839.1:38607578-38609257 GCF_002910315.2 Salvelinus sp. IW2-2015 | reverse complement strand
TCCAGCTGTAACCAACAAAAATGTATATATAACTCTATTTAACACACACTGACTCACAGATGCATGCAGACACACACACACACATGAAAGCAACTCAATACATATACACACATACACAAAATACATCTACCCCCCTTTGAAGCAGACTGACATTTACATGAAAATATACATTCTCCCATGCATGCATGTGTAAATGCGTGGCTGTCTGAGTGTATTTGTGTGAAGGCTATACATAAGAGCAGGCAATATCTCACAATTTGACATCTGTTTTATATAAGTAGTAGGCAAGAGAGGGGAGACAGAGAGCAAAAGAAGGATTTGTGGGGAGAAAGGACAAGAGAGAGAGACAATGAGGAAGAGACAGGAGAGGAGACAGGAGAGGAGACAGGAGAAGAGAGGAGACAGAAGAAGAGACAGGAGAAGAGAGGAGACAGGAGAAGAGACAGGAGAAGAGACAGGAGAGGAGACAGGAGAAGAGATGAGACAGGAGAAGAGACAGGAGAAGAGAGGAGACAGAAGAAGAGACAGGAGAAGAGAGGAGACAGGAGAAGAGACAGGAGAGGAGAGGGGACAGGACAAGAGATGAAACAGGAAAAGAGACAGGAGAGGAGACAGGAGAAGAGAGGAGACAAGAGAAGAGACAGGAGAAGAGATGAGACAGGTGAAGAGATGAGACAGGAGAAGAGACAGGAGAACCGAGACCATAAGAGACTCATGGGGACATGAAGTAGTTAAAGGAGAAATGAGGAGAGGAGAGGAGAAAAGAGGAGAGGAACAAGAAGAGGACTGTCGAGAGGAGAATACAGGACAGGAGAGGAGGAGAGATGAGAGGAACAAGAAGAGGACTGTCGAGAGGAGAATATATGACAGGAGAGGAGAGGAGATGAGAGGAACAAAAAGAGGACTGTCGAGAGGAGAATATAGGAGAGGAGAGGAGGAGAGAGGAGAGGATAATGGAGGGGGGAATAGAGAACAGATGCAGGACAGAAAGGAGAGAACAGAGCAGAATGTGTCTGTAAAGAAAGCACAAGCAGCCAGGCAGAAGATTCAGTAGCCTGCTGCAGACTTATTGCTTTGACCTTGACTACCTCCCCCCCCCCCCTCCTCCCCACACATGAACCCCCATCCTCCCCCGCTCTCCCCATTCCTCCCTCCTCCATGTCCCTCTCAACCTTGGCTAATTAGCTCACTGCCCAGGGGAGAATGTACACATTACAGAACATCTAACACAAGGACATTACAGTTACACCTCCTCCACTTACTCTGTCCTTTCATCGGCAATGGAAGGTGTGTGTTCGTGTGTGTCTGTGTGTGTGTGTGTGTGTGTGTGTGTGTGTTTGCACGCTTGTCTGAATACTTTTGTGAAACAGAGATGAGAGAAGATGTTGAATACTGAGAGTTGACTCATTCAGCATTAGATGCCTATCTCAGGGAACACCACAACACACACACACACACACACACACACACCACACACACACACACACACACACACACACACACACACACACACCACACACAACACACACACACACACACACACACACACACACACACACACACACACACACACCACACACACACATCACAACACACAAGCCAGATCTGGAGCAGGTAAGTAGATTACACAGTAGGGTCGTGCCGTGCTTGGCACAGTAGAAGTCTCCCCCATGCAGACA
>NC_036839.1:38557527-38607553 GCF_002910315.2 Salvelinus sp. IW2-2015 | reverse complement strand
TGTAACACAAACAAAAGTATATATAATCTATTAAATTCAGGCTGTAACACAACAAAATGTAATATATAATCTATTTAAATTCAAGGCTGTAACACAACAAAGTATATATAATCTATTAAATACTTCATTTAAATTCAGCGGCTGTAACACAACAAAATGTATTATATAAATCTATATTAAATTCAGGGCACATGTTAAACACAACAAAATGTATATTATAAATCTATTTAAATTTCAGGCTGTAAACAACAACAAAATGTATATATAATCTATTTAAATTCAGGCTGTAACACAACAAAATGTAGAAAAAAGTCAAGTGTGATGAATACTATCTGAAGGCACTGGGCACTTACAAAATGGACATTTGAGGAGGAAAAAACACCCTCCTCTGTCACGACTCAACCGAGGCAGGCTCTCTTCCCGTTCGGGTGGCGCTCGGCGGTCGTTCACCGGCCTACTAGCTGGCACTGACTCTTTTTCCTCCCCCTCCTTATGTGTTTATTTGTTACACCTGTGTTCAGTTAAGTGGGTAATTAGTATGGCTTTATTTGTCAGCCAGCCCGTAGGCGTCTTTGTGCGGGATTGTTACTTTGTAACCTTTTGGATTTCGGGAGTGGAGATTGTATTTGTGGACTGGGATTGTGGCTCGTGTCGTTGACCGAACCGTGTATGTTCACCCAGTTTCGTCTGTGTTGGACATTGTGTTGGATAGTTGGGGATTAAAGACTCAACTTATTGAAGCTCTGCTGTTTCCTGCGGTTTGACTTCGCACCCCCCCCGACACCCAGGTCGTTACACTCTCTCTCTTTTCTATCTCTCTTTCCCTCGTCTTTTGTCAGCCGTCCCCCTCCTCCCTTTGTCTGCTCCTGGTACAGCAACATCCTTATTACTGTCATAATTTACCTCCTTCTGCAAACATGACCCTGTCCGCTCGGAGCCCACTGACAAAATATTCATACTGAGATAGGACAGACATAAATTATCCCCAAAAATCTATTTCATATTTCACTGAACACCTCAACAAACACCTGCACACATAGGCACACACGCACACACTGACTCACAGATGCATGCAGAAACCACACAAACTGACTCACCAATGCATGCAGACACGGACACACACACACACAACACACACACCCCCACACACACACACACACACACACACACACCACACACACACACAACACACACACCCACACCACACCACACACAACACACACACCACACACACACACACACACCAACACACACACACACCCCCACACCCACACCACAACACACACCACACACTGACTCACAGATGCATGCAGACACACACACACACATGAAAGCAACTCAATACATATACACACATACACCAAAATACATCTACCCCCTTTGAAGCAGACTGACATTTACATGAAATATACATTCTCCCATGCATGCATGTGTAAATGCGTGGCTGTCTGAGTGTATTTGTGTGAAGGCTATACATAAGAGCAGGCAATATCTCACAATTTGACATCTGTTTATATAAGTAGTAGGCAAGAGAGGGGAGACAGAGAGCAAAAGAAGGATTTGTGGGGAGAAAAGGACAAGAAGAGAGAGACAATGAGGAAGAGACAGGAGAGGAGACAGGAGAGGAGACAGGAGAAGAGAGGAGACAGAAGAAGAGACAGGAGAAGAGAGGAAGACAGGAGAAGAGACAGGAGAAGAGACAGGAGAGGAGACAGGAGAAGAGATGAGACAGGAGAGAGACAGGAGAAGAGAGGAGACAGAAGAAGAGACAGGAGAAGAGAGGAGACAGGAGAAGAGACAGGAGAGGAGAGGGACAGGACAAGAGATGAAACAGGAAAAGAGACAGGAGAGGAGACAGGAGAAGAGAGGAGCAAGAGAAGAGACAGGAGAAGAGATGAGACAGGTGGAAGAGATGAGACAGGAGAAGAGACAGGAGAACCGAGACCATAGAGGACTCATGGGGACATGAAGTAGTTAAAGGAGAAATGAGGAGAGGAGAGGAGAAAGAGGGAGAGGAACAAGAAGAGGACTGTCGAGAGGAGAATACAGGACAGGAAGAGAGGAGAGATGAGAGGAACAAGAAGAGGACTGTCGAGAGGAGAATATATGACAGGAGAGGAGAGGAGATGAGAGGAACAAAAAGAGGACTGTCGAGAGGAGAATATAGGAGAGGAGAGGAGGAGAGAGGAGAGGATAATGGAGGGGGGAATAGAGAACAGATGCAGGACAGAAAGGAGAGAACAGAGCAGAATGTGTCTGTAAAGAAAGCACAAGCAGCCAGGCAGAAGATTCAGTAGCCTGCTGGCAGACTTATTGCTTTGACCTTGCACTCCCCCCCCCCCCCCCTCCTCCCCACACATGAACCCCCATCCTCCCCCGCTCTCCCCCATTCCTCCCTCCTCCATGTCCTCTCAACCTTGGCTAATTAGCTCACTGCCCAGGGGAGAATGTACAACATTACAGAACATCTAACACAAGGACATTACAGTTACACCTCCTCCACTTACTCTGTCCTTTCATCGGCAATGGAAGGTGTGTGTTCGTGTGTGTCTGTGTGTGTGGTGTGTTGTGTGTGTGTGTGTTTGCACGCTTGTCTGAATACTTTTGTGAAACAGAGATGAGAGAAGATGTTGAATACTGAGAGTTGACTCATTCAGCATTAGATGCCTATCTCAGGGAACACACACACACACACACACACACACACACACACACACACACACACACACACACACACACACACACACACACACACACACACACACACACACACACACAACACACACACACACACACACACACACACACACACACACACACACACACACACACACATCACAACACACAAGCCAGATCTGGAGCAGGTAAGTAGATTACACAGTAGGGTCGTGCCGTGCTTGGCACAGTAGAAGTCTCCCCCATGCGACAAGGCTGCTAGGGCATCTTGCTTGCTTTGTTTGCTGTTAGCAGGCTGACCTTGGGTTTGTGTACCGACCTGTTACACTGTTACAGCAGAGAGTAAGAGAGAGAGAGGAGAGGGAGTGTGAAAGAGGGAGAGAGAGAGAGAGGGACAGGGGGAGAGAGGGGACAGGGAGAGAGAGAGAGAGAGAGAGGGAGGAGAGAGGAGAGAGGAGAGAGAGAGGAGAGAGAGAGAGAGAGAGAGAGGAGGGAGCAGAGGAGAGAGAGGAGAGGAGGAGGGAGTGAAAAAGGGAGAGGAGGAGGGGGCGGAGAGGAGAGGAGAGAAGAGGGTGAGAAGGAGATGGAGGAGAGAGGTGTGGTGCTGTGTGTGTGGTGTGGGTGTGTGTGTGTGTGTGTGTGTGTGATGTGCTGTGTGTGTGTGTGTTGTCGTGTGTGTGTGGTGTGTGTTGTGTGTGTGTGCGGTGTGTGTGTGTGTGTGGTGTGTGTGTCTGTGTAAAGTAGATAAAACATAGCGTAGAGCTTGTGGTTTGTTCAGTGGGAAGGTTGTGGGATGAAATGGTCACTTAGACACTTTATAAAGCTACTGGAGTTACCCATAATGACTCCATAGTAAAAAGAGACGAGAGAGAGAGAGAGAGAGGCCACTAATTATTGGAGACTGTACTGTGAAATGAATAGACAATGCAAAATTAAATAAAAGCTAGAGCAATCTATCAAAAAACGACCCCAAACCACCAAAAAAATCCATCAAACGTTACGTGTGACACGGACGACGTACACGCGCACACGACCAACACGCACACACCACACGCACGGCACGCACACACACACACCACACACACACCACACACACCACACACACACACCACACACACCACACACCACACCACAACACAGCACGTCACACACACACACACACACACACACCAGCACGCAGCAGCACCACAACACACACACACACACACACACACCACACACACACCACACACACACACCCACACCACCAACCCACAACACAACACACCACACACACACAACACACACACACAACCACACACACACACAACACACACACACACACAAATAAGCTGTAAGTTAGAGACCGGAGTCCTTGAGTGCAGTATTCAATTTGTAACTCTTGTGAAGACAAGGTCACAGTCCTTTATGAACTCAGACACAGAGAGGAGCAGATGGATGCGGTCGCCATGGCAACCGTCTGAAGCGAGCACAACACATCAACAAACAAAAGCAACACAATCCTTCTCCAGCAGAACCATTCAACACAAAACCTTGAATCCCACAAACGTTGTCTATGAACAGTGTTCTCATAAAATTGTGTGTGTGTGTGTTTATGTGTCCACATCCAATTGTTTATTAAAACCTTGTGTTTCTCTCCAGGGTCTGGATTCAATCCGTATTGCCCAAGTATCGATTGTAGTTTAAATGATGTTCCCGCATTCGGGCAGACTGCATATACGGTAAACCATGTCAGCTCAATCGGAAATTACCTTTACATTTTAACACAGATCTTTCCGCGATACGGATTGAATCCAGCCCTAGTTCTTCAAGGCTGGAGAGGCTGAACTGTGCCAAAGCCCTGTCTGCTTGGGTCATGGAAACCCTGGAGCTCAGTCTTCTGCTGTGATTCAGCTTCCAGGAAATGCTTACTACTGCAAAACACACACACATGCACACAAAGTCAATTACTGAAAAAACACACCATTATTGAAACCATTTGTGTGCTTGTACACACTCATGGTGATGCAGTTCCCTAGTAGTTCAGAGTGTACAGTTATATTAGCCAGCAGATGTTTCTTTGAATCAAATTAGACAGAACAACTAGGGTTGCAGAATTCTGTGAACTTTCCATTCAATGGTTTTCCCGAAATCCCGGTTAGAGGTAATTCCGGGAATCAGAAGGGAATACGCAGGACATCCAGAACCTCCAACCAGGATTTCTGGGAAACCAGGGAATTTATTGAACGTTCCCGGAATTGAAACCCTAGTCACAACAAACATGTCTACCATGTCTGTCACTGGACTGAAACGGGTCAGAGCTGGCCTTGAAAACTAACACAAGATATGCACACTTGATGGGGTTGATAACTTGGACCAAGCTCATTATGGGAGATTGAAAGATATTGTTTCAGTCATTCATTTCATTCAGAAAAGGCATTGAGAAGACATTACGGGAATAGTTGTACTGCCAGTGAGGAGATAAAGGTTCATTCCAGTACACTTCAGGCCAAGCATCTTTTGCATCCTTTACCATCACAATATAATCTAGTGATTCAAATTATCTCTAATGTTTAATTCTCTCTCTCTTTTCCCCACTCTCAACCTCTCTCTCTCCCCCTCTCTCTTTCGCCCCCTCTCAATCTCTCCCCTCTCGCTCTCCCTCTCTCTCTTTCCCCCCCTTTCAATCTCCCTCTCGCTCTCCCTATCTCTCTTTTCCCCCTTCTCAATTCTCCCCTCTCTCTCTCCCTCTCTCTCTTTTCCCCCTCTCAATCTCTCCCTCTCGCTCTCCTCTCTCTCTTTCCCCCTCTCAATCTCTTCCCATCTCTCTCTCCTCTTTTCCTTTCCTCTCAATCTCTCCCCTCTCTCTCTCCCCTCTCTCTCTTTCCTCCTCTCTCAACTCTCTCTCTCCTCTCTCTCTTTCTCCCCTCTCAACCTCTCTCTCTCTCGGTGGCTCCTGTCTTTGACATGACCTTTTTCTTATGTGTGTGAGAGACAGAGGGCTGCAGCTGCCTGATGTGTCTGACTCTGTCTGTCTGTCTGTTACTCCAATTACTGGCACAACTGCACATCAGATAGGTGTGTGTGTGTGCGTGCATGTGGGTGTTTGTGTGAATGTCTCTGTATATTTGGCATCAAGAGAAACTACTCATCTGTGCTTCGCAATTGACACAATCCCAGACATACAATGACAAGCCATCACAATCGCCAGCCGATCATCAACTAATGTAGTGAGGCTGTTCTCAGCCAGGTCACCCGTGATACAAGTCAGTATTCCACGTCCATCCATGTCTGAGGACGTCAGTGATGACGTGGAAAAAACCTCTAGGGGCAACAATAGGTGCTGTTACCTTCAGGGACTTTGGTTTTGCTAGGGTGTTGTGGACGGGATGGGGATTAGCGTAAGCATTGCCTCTGGTTCAAAAGGCCAGACGTTTCTAACCGTAATGAAAATGTACAGTATGTGACCTTATTTGACCTTTTGTGCTGCTTTTGAGACACGGTTGGATCCCACCAAGGGCCACGACTTGTTGACTAATTAAAACACTAAACAATCAAACACAGTAACTATTGGTCTATGATGGATTTTTATTATAATATGTATTCATTATAGAATTGTGTAAGATATTAGTGATAATACTAATGATACACCTTTTTTACTGCACTCTAGAGAGTTGTTGGCCTAGAGATCTTACAATGTATTTACATATGTACAGACTGTGTGTGTGTGAGAGAGGAGAGACTGTGTGTGTGTGTGTGTGTGTGTGAGAGGAGGAGAGACTTGTGTGTGTGTGTGTGTGTGTGAGGGAGAGGGAGAGATGTGTGTGTGTGTGTGAGAGAGCGAGAGAGAGAGGGAGAGGGAGGAGAGACTGTGTGTGTGTGTGTGGAGAGAGAGTGGAGAGAGAGGAGAGACTGTTGTGTGTGTGTGTGTGTGTGTGTGTGTGTGTGTGTGTGTGTGTGTGGTGTGTGTGTGTGTGTGTGTGTGTGTGTGTGTGTGTGTGTGTTGTGGTGTGTGTGTGTGTGTGTGTGTGTGTGTGTGTGTGTGTGTGTGTGTGGTGGAGAGAGAGAGGAGAGACTGTGTGTGTGTTTATGTGTGTGTGTGGAGAATAGAGACTGTGTGTGTGTGAGAGACACAGGAGAGAGGAGAGAGAGAGAGAGAGAGAGAGAGAGTATAGTAATAATATATGCATATCATATGATCTAGGACAGAGTACGAGGCGTTTAAATTGGGCACGATTTTATCCAGAAGTGAAAAGGGCGCCCCATTTCCAAGAGGTTTAAACAGAGCAACACTCAATCATGAGGCATCAAAGCCAAAGGAACTGAGTAACATTAAGAAATGCTATAGATGGAAGGAATGCCGTTTGGAAACCTACCAAAAAACAATTAGGCAACAACAAATCCAATCCTTTTAGACAATTTCCTGGGTAAAATGTTCCACTGTAATAGTGAAGGTGTAAACTTGCAGTATAAATCTTAACAGTATATTTGACCTCTCAGCCTCTCTATCAAATCTAAAAATCTCAAATAGAAAACCGAAGAAAATGAACAACAATGACAAATGGTTTGATGAAGAATGCAAAAATCTAAGAAAGAAATTGAGAAACCGTTCCAACCAATAACATAGAGACCAGAAAACCTGAGTCACCATGGTGAATCACTAAAACAATACAGAAATACACTGCGGACAAAGAAGGAACAGCACGTCAGAAATCAGCTCAATGTAATTGAAGAATCCATAGACTCTAACCATTCTGGGAAAATTGGAAAACACTAAACAAACAACAACACAAATTAATTTATCCAAAATGGAGATGTATGGGTAAACACTTCTCCAATCTTTTTGGCTCTATAACAAAAAAACAAAAACAAAGAGCAAAACAATACATGATCAAATACAAATCTTAGAATCAACTATTAAGACTACAGAACCCATTGGATTCTCCAAATACTTGAATGAGCTACAGAACAAATAAAAACACTCCAACCAAAAAAGGCATGTGGTGTTGATGGTACTCTTAATGATGATCAAATATACAGACAACAAATTTCAATTGCTATGCTAAAACTTTTATCATCTTAGCTTCTGCATCTTCCCCAATATTTGGAACCAAGGACTGATCACCCAATCCACAAAAGTGGAGACAAATTTAACCACTAACTATCGTGGGATATGTGTCAACAAACCTTGGGAAAATCCTCTGCATTATCATTAACAGCAGACTCGTACATTTCCTCAGTGAAACAATGTATGAGCAAATGTCAAATTGGCTTTTTACTAAATTACCGTACAACAGACCATATATGACCTGCACACCCTAATTGACAAACAAACAAACACAAAAAAGGCAAAGTCTTCTCATGCTTTGTTGTTTAAAAAAGCCTTTGACTCAATTTGGCATGAGGGTCTGCTATACAAATTGATGGAAAGTGGTGTTGGGGGTAAAACATACGACATTATAAAATCCATGTACACAAACCAAGTGTTGGTTAAAATAGGCAAAACACCCACATTTTTCCACAGGGCGTGGGGTGAGACATGGATGCAGCTTAAGCTCACCCTCTTCAACATATATATCAACGAATTGGCGAGGGACTAGAAAAGTTGCAGCACCTGGCCTCACCCTAAGATTCTGAAGTCAATGTTATGTGTTGCTGATGATCTGGTGCTTCTGCTACCAACAAGGAGGGCCTACAGCAGCACCTAGATATTCTGCACAGATTCTGCCGACCTGGGCCTGACAGTAAATCTCAGTAAGACAAATAATGGTGTTCCAGAAAAGGTCAGTCGCCAGGACACAAATACAAATTCCATCTAGACACCGTTGCCTAGAGCACGCAAAAAACTATACATACCTTGGCCTAAACATCAGCGAACAGGTATTCCACAAAGCTGTGAACGATCTGGCATTCTATGCCATCAAAAGGAACATAAAATTAATATACAATTAGGATCTGGCAAAAAATATTTTGAATCAGTCATAGAACAATTGCTTATGGTTGTGAGGTCTGGGTCCGCTCATCAACCAAGATTTCACAAAACGGGACAAACACCAAATTGAGACTCTGCATGCGAATTCTGCAAAAATATCCTCCGTGTACAACGTAGAACACAATAATGGCATGCAGAGCAGAATTAGGCCGTCCCATTATTAATTCCAAAATCAAAATAGCCGTTAATTTCTAAACACACCTAAAAGGAAGTGATTCCCAACCTTCCATAAAAAGCATCACCCAGAGAGATGAACCTGGAGAAGAGTCCTAAGCAAGTTAGTCCTGGGGCTCTGTTCACAAACAGACCCACAGAGCCCAGGACAGCAACCAATTAGACTCAACCAAATCATGGAACCAAAAAGATAATTACTTGACACATTGGAAAGAATTAACAAACAGAGCAAACTAGAATGCTATTTGGCCTTAAACAGAGAGTACACAGTGGCAGATACCTGACACTGTGACTGACCCAACTTAAGGAGCTTTGACTATGTAGACTCAGTGAGCATAGCCTTGCTATTGAGAAAGGCCGCGTAGGCAGACATGGCTCTCAGAGAAGACAGGCTATGTGCACACTGCCCACAAAATGAGGTGGAAACTGAGCTGCACTTCCTACACTCCTGCCCAATGTATGACCATTTAGAGACACATATTCCTCAGATTCACAGATCTACAAAGAATTCGAAATCAAACCCAATCTCCCTATCTACTGGGTGAAATTCCACAGTGTGTTCGTAAAAATCCAAATAACTTCACAAATCTTTATTGTAAAGGGTTTAAACACTGTTTCCAGGCTGTTTAATGAACTGCAAATGAGAACGTGTTCTCAGTCAACTTACCTGGTAAATAACGGTAAAATAAAATAAATAAAAAAGACGGTAGGCAATTAAGGTTCCAGTTATGAACTTAGGACTTAAGCGGCCTTTCTACTGACTCGTGAAAACCCCAAAGAAAGATGCCCAGGGTCCCTGCTCATCTGCGTGACGTGCCTTAGGCATGCTGCAAGGAGGCATGAGGACTGCAGATGTGGCCAGGGCAATAATTTCCAATGTCCGTACTGTGAGATGCCTAAGACCCGCTTCAGGGAGACAGGACGGGCAGCTGATCGTCCTCGCAGTGGCAGACCACGTGTAACAAACCTGCACAGGATGGGTACAATGAACATCACACCTGAAGCACAGGTACAAAGGTATGTGTGTACAAATCAACATGCCAGTGTACACCAGGAATGCACAATCCCTCCATCAGTGCTCAGACTGTCCGCAATAGGCTGAGAGAGGCTGGACTGAGGCCTTGTAGGCCTGTTGTAAGGCAGGTGCTCACCAGACATCACCGGCAACGACATCGCCTATGGGCACAAACCCACCGTCGCTGGACCAGACAGGACTGGCAAAAAGTGCTATTCACTGACGAGTCGCTGTTTTGTCTCAGCAGTGGTGATGGTCGGATTCGAGTTTATCGTCGAAGGAATGAGCATTACACTGAGGCTTGTACTCTGGAGCGGGATCGATTTGGAGGTGGAGGGTCTGTGGCAGTGTGTCACAGCATCATCGGACTGAGCTTGTTGCCATTGCTGGCAATCTCAACGCTATGCGTTACAGGGAAGACATCCTCCTCCCTCATGTGGTACCCTTCCTGCAGTCCAATCCTGAAATGACCCTGCAGCATGACAATGCCACCAGCCATACTGCTCGTTCCGTATGATTTCCTGCAAGACAGGAATGTCAGTGTTCTGCTATGGCCAGCGACGACCCCGGGTCTCAATCCCATTGAGCACGTCTGGGACCTGTTGGATCGGAGGGTGAGGGCTAGGACCATTCCCCCCAGAACTTGCAGGTGCTTTGGTGGAAGAGTGGGGTAACATTTCGCAGCAAGAACTGACAAATCGGGTGCAGTCCATGAGGAGGAGATGCACTGCAATACTTAATGCAGCTGGTGGCCACACCAGATACTGACTGTTACTTTGATTTTGACCCACCTTTGTTCAGGGACACATTATTCCATTTCTGTTGGTCACATGTCTGTGGAACTTGTTCAGTTCATGTCAGTTGTTGAATCTTGTTATGTTCATACAAACATTTACACATGTTACGTTTGCTGAAAATAAACGCAGTTGACAGTGAGAGGACGTTTCTTTTTTTGCCTGCCASTCCTGGGAACCCTGTACATATGTTAGGGCTGTTGGGGCCCTGTTTCAGCTCCAAATTACAAAACCTGCACACACTCCCAGAGGGTTGCAGGTCTGCCAATTTCCTTTTGGTCATTCATTATAATTAGAGAAACATCTAATAAACCAAATTGTTGCTTTAATTGTGAATGTACATTATTGCCCACAATCCTCAAATAAAATTGATTTACATTGGGTTTAATGTGTGTGTGTGAGAGAGAGAGAGAGAGAGAGAGAGAGAGAGAGAGAGAGAGAGAGAGAGAGAATTTCCTCACAGAATTTCTTCATAAACTGTACACATTAAGCAATACTATTATAAAATATTATTAATCACACTTTGACTTGATAGATACAATATATATACAAAAGTATGTGTACACCCCTTCAGATTCAGCTATTTCAGCCACACGCGTTGCTGACAGGTGTGTAAAATCGAGCACACAGCCATGCAATCTCCATTGACAAACATTGTCAGTAGAATGGCTTTACTGAAGAGCTCAGTGATTTTCAACGTGGCACCGTCATAGGATGCTACCTTTCCAACAAATCAGTTAGTCAAATTTCTGCCTAGCTAGAGCTGCCAACTCAGGACTGCCGAGTGCTGAAGCGCATCTGTCCTCGGTTGTAACACTACCGAGTTCCAAACTGCTACTGGAAGCAACATCAGCAAAATAAGCCTAAGATCACCATGCGCAATGCCAAGCGTCGCCTGGAGGGGTGTAAAGCTCGCCGCCATTGGACTCTGGAGCAGTGGAAATGCGTGGTTTCGAGTGATGAATCAAGCTTCACCATCTGGCAGTCCGAAGGACGAATCTGGGTTTGGTGGATGCCAGGAGAACACTACCTGCCCGAATGCATAGTGCTAACTGTACTTTGGTGGAGGAGGAATAGTGGTCTGTGGCTGTTTTCATGGTTTGGGCTAGGCCCCTGAGTTCCAGTGAAGGGAAATCTTAACGCTACAGCATACAAAGACATTCTAGACGATTCTATGCTTCCAACTTTGTAGCAACAGTTTGGGGAAGGCCCTTTCCTGTTTCAGCATCAAATCAAATCAAATCAAATGTTATTGACAATGCCCCCGTGCACAAAGCAAGGTCTAAACAGGAATGGTTTGTTGAGATCGATGTGGAAGATCTTGACTGGCCTGCACAGAGCCCTGACCTCAACCCCATCGAACACCTTTGGGATAAATTGGAATGCCGACTGCGAGACAGGCCTAATTGTCCAACATCAGTGCCCGACCTCACTGATGCTGTTGTGGCTGAATGGAAGCAAGTCCCTGCAGCAATGTTCCAACATCTAGTGGAAAGCTTTCCCAGATTAGTGAAGGCTGTTATAGCAGCAAAGGGGGGACCAACTCCATATTAATGCCCATGGTTTTGGAATGAGATGTTTGACGAGCAGGTGTCCACATACTTTTGGTCATGTAGTGTATATACAGTGCATTTGGAAAGTATTCAGCCCCGTTGTTCCAGTTGTTGTTACGTTATAGCCTTGATAATGGTGCCGAAGGAGAGGGCCTTTTACGATCCCATAACCAATTCTTATATTGTGTGTTTTTTCGCATAATTTATAACTTATTTTGTACATAATGTTTCTGCCACCCTGTCTTATGACCGAAAAGAGCCTCTTGATATCAGGGCGGCGATTACTCACCCGGTACTGGAGGAAATCTTCTTCTTCAACGAGTCGGACGGGAAGAATTTACTCCAGACACCCGACAAGGCCCTCATCTCCGACATTCGCAGGAGGAAAAGACGGAGGTATCGTGGACGACGGTCCGAGTGCCTTGTAAGGATCCGTCGCCGAGAGGGAAATCTACCTTTACCATCGGTCCTATTAGCCAACTTACATTCAATAGATAACAAAATAGACAAACTACGAGCACGTATATATCCTACCAACGGGACATTAAAAACTGTAATATCTTATGTTTCACCGAGTCGTGGCTGAACAATGACATAATTAACATACAGCTGCCGGGTTTTAAGCTTTTTTGTCAGGATAGAACAGCGGCATATGGTAAGACAAGGGGCGGCGGCCTATGCATAGTTGTAAACAACATCTGGTGCACGAAATCTAAGGAAGTCTCAAGGTTTTGTTCAGCTGAAGTAGAGTTTCTCATGATAAGATGTAGACCACACTATTTACCAAGAAAGTTTACATTTATATTTTTCATAGCTGTCTATATACCACTGCAGACCGATGCTGGCACTAAGACC
Source organism: Salvelinus sp. IW2-2015 (assembly GCF_002910315.2). Taxonomy (NCBI): domain Eukaryota; kingdom Metazoa; phylum Chordata; class Actinopteri; order Salmoniformes; family Salmonidae; genus Salvelinus; species Salvelinus sp. IW2-2015. The sequence continues at coordinate 38,594,515 of NC_036839.1, read as the reverse complement.
GCACTCAATGAGCTGTATARGGCCATAAGCAAACAGGAAAATGCTCATCCAGAGGGGGYGCTCCTARTGGCCGGGGACTTTAATGCAGGGAAACTYAAATCAGWTTTACCTCGTTTTTATCAACATGTTAAATGTGCAACCAGAGGGGAAAAAATGTAGACCACCTTTACTCCACACACAGAGACACGTACAAAGCTCTCCCTCGCCCTCCACTTGGCAAATCTGAAAAAAATTATAATTCCTGTTTACAAGCAAAAACTAAAKCAGGAAGCACCAGTGACTCGGTCAATAAGAAAGTGGTCAGATGAAGCAGATGCTAAACTACAGGACTGTTTTGCTAGCACAGACTGGAATACGTTCTGGGATTCTTCCGATGGCATTGAGGAGTACACCACATCAGTAACTGGCTTCATCAATAACTGCGTCGATGACGTCATCCCCATAGTGACCATATGTACATATCCCAACTAGAAGCYATGGATTACAGGCAACATCCACACTGARCTAAAGGGTAGAGCTGCCGCTTTCAAGGAGCAGGACTCTAACCTGGAAGCCTATAAGAAATCCCGCAATGCCCTCTGACGAACAATCAAACAGGCAAAGCGTCAATATAGGACTAAGATTGAATCGAACTACACTGGCTCTGACGCTCGTCAGAGTGTCGGGGCTGTAGGGGCTGTAGTGGAGCTGGTCGAGAGTTTCAAGTTACTTGGTGTCCACATCACCAACAAACTCTCATGGTCCAAACACACTAAGACAGTCGTGAAGAGGGCATGACAAAGCCTATTCCCCCTCAGGAGACTGAAAAGATTTGGCATCGGTCCTCAGATCCTCAAAAGGTTCTACAGCTGCACCATCGAGAGCATCCTGACTGGTTGCATGACTGCCTGATATGGCAATTGCTCGGCCTCCGACCGCAAGGCACTACAGAGGGTAGTGCGTACGGCCCAGTACATCACTGGGGCCAAGCTTCCTGCCATCCAGTGTGACCAGACGTCCCCGTTTTTGGTGGCCTGTCCCCGGCTGGAGCTGTCCCCGGAAATGTCCCCGTTTTTAACTGTGCGTTAAAAACAGACCGCAAAGTGAAATATTTTACTTGGCAAGAAAGACTGGGCAGCAGAGCCTGCGGGTTGACGTCTCAATCGCGTTGTGCTTGTTTCGGCCAACAGAGGGCGCTGCTCTCTATAGCAGCTTCATTCACTCTTCTTCTTCTACTAACTGCTTGCTCGCGATAGTTTTAGAGAAAACTGCTGTGGAAAACTCAGCCAGAAGCTAGCAAGTATCAAGTGAATCCATAACATCACCACACACGTCTTTTCAAGCCAGGTATATTACAATCGTTTGAGATACTAGCTAGTGATGTTATAATGTCACAATCTATTATATAGATAGATGATCTGCTCTATAAGGTTTTAAATAGGTTATTCTAGCTAATGTTAGCTATATAGACTAAGTTAGCTAGCTWCTGTTATGGTAGCCAGGTTAAAAAACGTTCACATGTAAACATGCAGTGGACGGGCTATTTTGAAAATATGATTATATTAAATGAATGCACAATTAATTCAGGGAATATTTTTGTAGATTACAATTTTAATGGTTTGGCATTATAATAAGTAGTGTGAAAATATATTTAGAAATGTTCATGGATAGCATTAGCAGTGGAKAGGAAGGAGAGGAGGAAGACTGGATAGGAAGAAGAGTGAAGGAGATAGAGGAGGAAAGGTAAAGATATGGTTACAGAGCCTGCCAATTTATTATTCCAAACAATGTTTTTGAGATAAAATACAAACATGAGGCAAGCAATGGGAATCTGTTAAAATACTTTGGTTATCTAATAGTATGCTATTTATTAATACAGATTGGAGAGGAAGGAGAAGGAAAAATGAAGGGAGTAAAAAGAGTGAAGCAAGGAGAGTGTAGAAGAGTGAGGTGGAAAGGTGGAGAGAAGGAAAGGAAGACGAGTGAAGAAAAGAGGAGGAGAAAGATTGGARGAGAATAAGTTAAGAGAGTAATTAAGAGTGGCACAAGGAGAGTGAAKAAGAGCAGACAGAGGAGATACAATGACTTTCCACTTTTTATGATAAACATGATGAGAGAATTTCCATTTAATACGCTCAGGTCAAGACGATAGAATGGTTCACTGCATCCTCTCTTTCAATTGGCAGCGGGGGAAGAACGGCAGTGGTAGAACATCAACAGAAGAAAAAGCAKAAAGCCTCTCTGATTGCCAGTGTTGGTATGTCCTCTGTCACCACATTCTTCAAGAAGGTAGAGCCTTCCCAAGAAGAATATGGTTTAGCTGTGCAGGAGGGTGTCTTTTGCATACGTGTGACACAATCATAGTTACAAATCTTTTGACTGCCACGCACAACTGACACGGAAGCTTTGTGACCAAAGTTTACAGTTGCTAGGACAAAAATGCTGAACGCATAGTGAAGTAATGTGTTCGCACCATGGGCAACTACTTTGGTAAACAGGACCTAGACGCAGGTTGAATCTGTGTCCGTGTCCATTGATGCGTCCAATATGGACATGTAAAGCTGCTGCCAATAGTAGTCAGATATTTAAGATATATGATGGCAGCCACATCTGTGGAAACAAAACGGCTTGTTTTTGTTGAATTGAATGGAGAAACAGCAGAGGAAATTGCAGCTGAGGTCCTGGGTGGTCATCCAAAATGTAACTGGAAAACATTCTCTGCGACAAACAAATACCAAGCTTTGGAGGAGTGGAGAATAGTGCGGGAGCTTGGTCAATGTCCTACAATGTTAAAAATTGCTCTGCAGCGGAGTGATCTGCTTTAGGGTTTTCCTAGCCCACATCATTCATAACACGGCCAGAACAGCGTTGGATATGTGTTGAGTATCTGCCTCACAAAGATATTTGAATATGTTCATATGTTTCACCGTCAGAGTAGAAAGACTGAAGGGCTTTTGGGAGTGTTGCCAGGATACCATAATATTTTAGGACACAGCGATGTTCGCTGCCGCTTCCATGCGTCCCTCTCTAGAAAGAGTGCTGAAAATGTCCATTGAAATCCTTTTCTTTCTGAAGACAAATCCCCTGTTGTCCTGAGAACAATGTTCGAAGATCCACTGACTGAACTTTGGCTGGACTTTGTCCATGGAAACTTGACCGTATTCAGTGACACGATCAAGATGCTTGGAGGCCAGGACCACTGTGCTGTGGACTCCGCTGCAATTCTGAGAAACGTTGAGGCAAAATTGACTGCAAGACGTGATGACAACTTCATTCCAGTTTTGGTCAGAGGACTTCTGAGAGAGCTAGAGGAAAATGGAGCCATGTCTAAAGAGAGCTTTCTCAAAACATCCCAATCATTCTTCACTACGACTGTGAACTACTTGCAAGCATGGGGAAAGCACACAGATAATGTAAAATATTTACATTGTCTCCTTTTAAAAAAGCAACCTCTGCGTGAAGAGATCCAGAAGGCAGCAGGCACACTGCAGGAAAAATGCCCCAATGTGACCATCAATGAGGATGCATTGTTTGACGAGGTTACTGGCCTGCAAGAGTTCCTAAAGGGAGGATCGCTTGAAGAATGGAAAACATCTGAGACACCGCTTAGTCAGAGATGGAGCACGGTGGTTACCCACTTCAAAGAGAATGACATCCCACACACTAACCTGGCTAGATTAGGGTCTGTTGTCATGTGCTTACCTGGAAGTAACGCACCAGTCGAGAGAGTGTTCTCCCAAATGAATGATCTATGGACAGCAGCAAGAAATAGGGTCACTGTTCCTACCATCAAGGCCATGCTTATTGTGAAGACAAACTTCAACCTCCCCTGCCAGGAGTTCATGGAGAAGCTGGCCAAAGACAGAGCAATCCTGAAGAAAATACATTCTTCTGAGAAATATACAGATTAGGTTGGTATGAGTATATTATGTAGTTACCAACCTCATCATCATCTTATTTCTTTATTATGTTGTTAAGTATTTCACATATACTATTGTCTGTTTTTTAAATGTTTCTCATGTTCTCTTCTGCTCGTATTCTACCCAGACTACCAGGACCACTGAATGGCTGTTCAGGTTGGACAGTTCTGTCTTGTCTGTAGTGTTTCTGTAATATAGTTGTTTTCTCTATCACAGTGTGCCTGTTAGACTAAATACATGAAACCAGAATTGTCCCCTTTTTTATTTCATAGATAATAACATTGGATATTTTAATTATATATTGACCGCAGAACTGAAAATGTCCCCGGTTTTCATTTCAGAAATCTGGTCACCTTAGCATTAACCCAATGTTAGCTATCAAACTATCCAGCAAGAATTTAGAGGTAAAAAACTAAAGAAACCGCCGCGCAGGGGGTGGCCAAAGGTTGCATGTTCGAATCCAGCGATAGAAAATTGTCTTTGATATTTATAGTTTACAGCTTATTCCAAACCTTAACCCTTACCTTAACCATTCGGAGTTAATGCCTAACCTTAAAAATTCGGAGTTAGTGCTTAAACTTAACCTTGGAATGATACAGAGAAGTAACGAAGCACTTCGAAATGTGACATTTGAGAAACATGGATGAATATCTAATTCTGACGTGAGACTGTGAGAGCTGGTTGATTGTTCAGTTAAAGTATAATGAGGCAATGTATAAATACATTAAGCCACTGTGACCCAAGGTGTGTCTGTGACCTTCCTATTTTAGCAGGTGGTGCAGACACACACACACAGTCACTCACTCACTCACGCACGCACGCACGCACGCACGCACGCAAACGCACGCACGCACGCACACACACACACACACACACCACACAAACACACACACACACACACACACACCACACACACACACACACACACACACACACACACACACACAGGGAGTAGTTGTGGGTGGGTAGTACAGGGGTATGCTGATCCATGTTTTACTGGGCAGGGGACCAGCAGATCTGGGCCCAGAGAGACAGTCTGGATCACATCACATACAGACAGGAGAGGACACACTGGACCTAAGAGGGTGATATCACTGCCTCTCCCATCTCCTCTTTCCTTTCCTTTCCTCCTCCTCTTTTCTCTCCTTACCCATGCCCTCCACTCCTCTCTCCCGCCCTCTGCTCTCCCACCCTCTCATTCCCTCTCCTTTCACAACCCCTTTCCCCGCCTCCCCTCCAAACCTCTCCCGCTAAGCCCTGCCCAGCCAAAGTATGAGATCATGATTATAAATCTAAGGCTATAAATCTGCTGCCAATCTGGCACAGTGGCTTTAACTGTTAACTGACATTAACAGCTTCCAACCCAGCACTTTTCTGTTTTGCACTCTTACTCATATGAACATTCAAAACAGTACAGTAAAACGTGAGTGCCTATCTGTCTTTGCAGTGGGTGGAAAACGATTGGGCCTTTTCTGTGGCATTAAAGAAACAGACTTCTGAGGCATAATCACAATTCATGGGTAGGGGCCTGAATTCGCTTTCCATCCTCATTACCATAAACAGATTAACAAGTAGAGGAATAGAAGACTATGACAGAATGAGAAGAATTTGTATTACCTGAGAGGCAAGGAGAGCAGAGGAGAGTGTTGGAGAGGAGGAGAGGGTTGGAAAGGAGCAGAGGAGAGGGTTGGAGAGGAGAGGATTGGAGAGGGTTGGAGAGGAGAGGGTTGGATAGGTGGAGAGGAGAGGGTTGGAGGAGAGGGTTGAAGAGGGTTGGAGAGGATTGAAGAGAGAAGGAGAAGGTTGGAGAGGATTGAAGAGGGGAGAGGGTTGGAGAGGAGGAGAAGGTTGTAGATGAGAGGGTTGGATAGGAGAGGAGAAGGTTGGAGATGAGAGGGTTGGAGAGGAGGAGAGGGTTGGAGAGGGTTTGAGAGGGTTGGAGAGGGTTTGAGAGGGTTGGAGAGGGTTTGAGAGGGAAGGGTTGGAGAGGAGACGGTTGGAGAGGAGAGGAGACAGCCTTCGCTCTGGTTCTTTATCCCAGCTCGACCTTGAATATAAACATGTAAAACATCTCTATTTTCTTGCTGCTGTGTATCAATAGAAAGCCATTGTCTCTCTGTTTAATGTTCTGAAGCTGCTGTCAAAGTTTCTCTTCCTGTCTTGGGTTCTTGGAGCACACAGAGTAGAATGAGGTCTCTCTCACCTGTTTATGAATACGGCTAGTCACTCAATGCCAGTCATTTCTCCAAGCCCGAAACCACCTTTTCTAAACACTATACAGTAGAGGCAGTGTGGTAGTCTGGACTACCAAATGTGCTAACACACTCTCAAGGCTCATGCACTTACAACCTTTCCTATACTTGATGCCCCCYATGTGTCTTTCTCTCTGTCCTTCTCTCTATCTCTCCCTCCCCCCTCAGTCTTGTCCCATAATGCAACCTGAAAAACATTCTTCCTGAATATTGTCTCCCCCTCCTCCTCTACCTTCCTTCCTCCAGGTTAGTCCACCACCCCCACCCCTGGTGACAGATGTGCAGGGAGCGTTGAGTCATGACATCATAATTCAAGCGTTCCAGTTTTCACGGTTAAATCAATAACAGTGTGTCCGAGTCAAGGTTAGCGCCACGCCTTCCCAGCGCTGCTCTCTCTGCTCCTTTCACATAGAAAATCAGATAAATTCTCCCTAAAATAATTAAGCCTTCAGCTCTGTCTCTGGCCTATTCTTTACCAGCTAACAGCTGATTAACGGTGCTGTGAGGGAGTCAAGGCAAAATCCTAAGAATAGAGTATCTCTCTCACACACACACAAACACAAGTGTGCACACACAGACACACACTCACAGACATAGAGCAGGTATGAATATGAATATTTGTTTTGCTTTTGGGATAGTGAGATAAATATACAGACCGTTGTGTCCAAAAAGAACTGGATAACCTCAAGGGTATAGAATCAGTCAGTCTGTCTGCCCCCTCAGTCTCTCTGTCTGCCTCCTTGTGTGATATAATTGGTATGCCCTGAGGTACCGTTTGTCCTTTTCCTGTATAGGCTATTTTAAACTAACTGAAGGGGTGATGCTGCTTAACATGTTATTTTATGATACTGGAATGACCTTACTATTCATCTTGCAGCAGCTGGCTCCCTCTGGGTGCATGTGCTGGGGAGGACTGGAGCAGCACAGGGAGAAAGGGGGGGAGAGAGAGCATGAGTGAGTGAGTGAGTGGGTGAGTGGGAGGCGTCTCTGAGGTGGAATATGTAAAAAGTCTAAACAACAAGTCGTCAAAGCTCGAGGACAGACGGGAGCTCGTATAAATGTGCTGCTGTTCGCGTGGGGGTAACAGGGGACAAAAAACACCCTCCCCCTCTCTGGATGTCAGCGCGCCACTGGCCATGGCCACTCTGGAGGGCTGTCACTGTCAGGACGCCGGGGTGCAAAACAATAACAACAGCATCCTGTACAACATACTGAAGAACGACAGCCTCACGACCACCGAGGAACCAACATCACAACCACAACACAGCCAGCAGCACCAAGTGCTCAAGGTCCCCTCCTGTTCCTCTTCTTCGAGGTTCAAGCTTAGGCAGCAACAGGCTTGCTCTTGCAGTTCCTCGCTGCGACGGGGGTCTCTCCGGTCCCCCCAGGTGACCTGCAAAGCCGCATCGGCGGTCCTCATGAAGACTCTGCGATTTGTAAAGAACGTGCCGTGTTTCCGCGAGCTTCCCGAGGATGACCAGSTGCTGCTCGTTCGGAACGGCTGGGTGCCACTGCTTGTGCTGGGCCTCGCGCAGGACCGGGTGGACTTCGAGACCACGGAGACCGCGGAACCTAGCATGTTGCAGCGGATCCTGACCGGCGGCTGTGTCAGCCAAGGCGGCTTAATGGACAGACAGGTTGAGCCGGAGCAGAGCGCGGGAACACCCGGGGTCTCTCTCGCGGATATCCAGGGCATCAAAGCGTTCTTGAAAAAGTGTTGGGGTTTAGACATCAGTACCAAGGAATATGCCTACCTCAAAGGAGCCGTGCTCTTCAACTCAGGTGGGCTGGGTGCTTTAATARCGCAGGTTATTTACTCAATAATCATTGTCTCGTTGTGTCCTTGATTGAGTTCATGTAATGGTATAGCCTACATACCCTATATGCAATTTAATACATTGCTCTGTCTCTAGTTCTGAAAGTTTGGAAAGCAGTTACATATTTATATTTTATACAGAAAACAAACAAAGCTGATTTAATATGTGGGTAATTTCGAGGATTATGGACAATTGGTTCGTTCCACCAATTAATCCTATTAAGCCCAATTGAGTAGAGTACCTTGATAAAATAAACGAATCAGTGAATTTTAAGATTCTGTCATAAAGAGCACATATTCACCTTAAAAAATAAATGTTTTTCTATCTCAAGAGCAAAAACAAGGTTGCCCAACAGTATTGAAGACTTCATCTTAAATCAGTCATAAATCTCCTTGTGACAGGGGGAATGGAAGCCTGTTGTGTGCAACAGGGAGGGGGAATTGAGTGCAAGCTTCACAGTATCAAATCATATTTTATTTGTCACATACACATGGTTAGCAGATGTTAATGCGAGTGTAGCAAAATGCTTGTGCTTCTAGTTCCGACAGTGCAGTAAAATCTAACAAGTAATAACTAACAATTCCCAACAACTACCTAATACACACAAATCTAAAGGGGCGAATGAGAATATGTACATATAAATATATGGATGAGCGATGGCCGACCTGCATAGGCAAGGTGCAATAGGTGATATAAAATACAGTATATACATATGATATGAGTAATGTAAGATATGTAAACATTATTAAAGTGGAATTATTTAAAGTGGCATTGTTTAAAGTGACTAGCGTTTAATTTATTAAAGTAGCCAGTCATTGGGTCTCCATGTAGGCAGCAGCCTCTCTGAATTAATGATTGCTGTTTAGCAGTCTAATGGCCTTGAGATAGAAACTGTTTTTTAGTCTCTCAGTCCCAGCTTTGATGCACCTGTACTGACCTCGCCTTCTGGATGGTAGCGGTGTGAACAGGCAGTGGCTCGGGTGGTTGTTGTCCTTGATGATCTTTTTGGCCTTCCTGTGACATCGGGTGCTGTAGGTGTCATGGAGGGCAGGTAGTTTGCCCCCGGTGATGCGTTGTGCAGACCTCTGGAGAGCTTTGCGGTTGAGGGCGGAGCAGTTGCCGTACCAGACGGTGATACAGCCCGACAGGATGCTCTCGATTGTGCATCTGTAAAAGTTTGCCAGGGTTTTGGGTGTCAAGACAAATTTCTTCAGCCTCCTGAGGTTGAAGAGGCGCTCTTGCGCCTTCTTCACCACACTGTCTGTGTGGGTGGACCATTTCAGTTGGTCTGTGATGTGTATGCCGAGGAACTTAAAACTTTCCACTTTCTCCACTGCTGTCCCGTCAATAGGGGGTGCTGCCTCTGCTGTTTCCTGACGTCCACGATCATCATCTGTTTTGTTGACGTTGAGTGAGAGGTTATTTTCCTGACACCACACCGCGAGTGCCCTCACCTCCTCCCTGTATGCTGTCTCGTCGTTGTTGGTAATCAAGCCCACTACCGTTGTGTCATCTGCAAACTTGATGATTGAGTTGGAGGCATGCGTGGCCACGCAGTCGTGGGTGAACAGGGAGTGCAGGAGGGGGCTGAGCACACACCCTTGTGGGGCCCCAGTGTTGAGGGTCAGCAAAGTGGAGATGTTGTTTCCTACCTTCACCACCTGGGGGCGACCCGTCAGAAAGTCCAGGACCCAATTGCTCAGGGCGGGGTTGAGACCCAGGACCTCCTGCTTAGTGATGAGCTTGGAAGGTACTATGGTGTTGAATGCTGAGCTCTAGTCAATGAACAGCATTCTTTTATAGGTATTCCTCTTGTCCAGATGGGATAGGGCAGTGTGAAGTGTGATGGTGATTGCATCGTCTGTGGACCTGTTGGGGGGGTATGCAAACTGAAGTGGTTCTAGGGTGGCCRGTAAGGTGGAGGTGATATGATCCTTGACTAGTCCCTCAAAGCACTTCATGATGACAGAAGTAAGTGCTACGGGGCGGTAGTCATTTACTTCAGTTATCTTTGCCTTCTTGGGTACAGGAACAATGGTGGCCATCTTGAAGCATGTGGGGACAGCAGACTGGGATAGGGAGCGATTGAATATGTCCGTAAACACACCAGCCGCTGGTCTGCGAATGCTCTGAAGACGCGGCTTGGGATGCCGTCTGTGCCAGCATCCTTGCGATGATTAACACGTTTAAATGTTTTACTCACTTCGGCCACGGAGAAGGAGAGGGGGCACAGTCCTTGTTAGTGGGCCACCACGTTGGCACTGTATTATCCTCAAAGTGGCCAAAGAAGGTGTTTAGTTTGTCTGGAAATGGGACGTCGGTGTCCGTGACGTGGCTGGTTTTCCCTTTGTAATCCGTGATTTCCTGTAGACCCTGCCACATACATCTCGTGTCTGAGCCTTTGAATTGCGACTCCACTTTCTCCCTCTACCGGTATTTCGTTYGTTTGATTGCCTTGCGGAGGGTTTGATTGCCTTGCGGACGGTATCTATGGGTAACACGGTTGAAGTTGTATGCATGACCCACTTAGTTTTCCATGACAAAACACAATAAAATGGCCATAAACAGTATAAATTATCTTCAGAAATGACTTTGTCAAAGTAACAAAATAACTAGGGCTKTACAATGATGGTTAAAACTTGGAGAAATGTTGGGGTTAAGTGGGTTAAAATCTTCCTGGAAGTCACAGAGGATGCACAGAGGGACATGTCAAAATGCAGAATTTTGGCACTTGATTATATTAAAAAACAGATTTATTTAATGTTCCATGTGGCACTTCATTTAATATAACAGTCTTTTAAAATTCTATATTTGTACAACCTTTCATCTTTAATAATCAAAGACAGTCAATATGTATGTATACAGTATATTTATAATCCAGTTAAACCAAACATACACTGATTGTACAAAACATTAGGAACCAATTTTGCCCTCAGAACAGCCTCAATTCATCCAATGCTTCCCAGAGTTGTGTCAAGTTGGCTGGATGTCCTTTGGGTGGTGTACCAATCTTAATACACACAGGAAACTGTTGAGCGTGAAAAACCCAGCAGCGTTGCAGTTCTTGACACACTCAAACTGGCGCGCTTTGCACCTACCACCATACCCGTTCAAAGGCACTTCAATATTTTGTCAAAAAAGATTTGGCATGGGTCCCCAGATCCTCAAAAGTTATACCGCTGCACCATCGAGAGCATCCTGACCGGTTGCATCGCCGCCTTAAAAGTATTTAAGTGSCTTTGAACAATCCATGTCTCAATCGTATCAGGGTTTGAAAATCCTTCTTTAACCTGTCTCCTCCCCTTCATCTACACTGATTGAAGTGTATTTAACAAATGACATCAATAARGATTCACCTGGTTATTGTATGTCATGGAAAGAGCAGGTGTTCTTAATGTTTTAAACATTAAACACAGTGTACAGTCACCATATTAGCCTATGTATTCCCTTCATCTACTTCTAAGGAAGCAGTTTGTGGTATTGTTTTAGGGTTTAAGAGATTTGCATCCTTCAATATCTGGAGACTTCAGAAATCTTGCCAGAGTGTGTTGTGAGATATTTGTGGATGATTTGGGAGGTAGTCTACAATCAAGACCTTCTCATTTTTCAACAGATGAGACACCTGGTTACCATGGTGACTCGGGTTCCCTGAATTCCAACCCAAACAGTTCATGTACTTGTCCAAAGTTTCTATATGATAATTTATTTATTCTCCTCCCATACTATCCCCCACCCACCCCCTACCCCCTCCACCTCTCCCCAGATCTCCCTGGTCTGTGCTACCTCAACTACATCCAGTCACTGCGGCGCGAGGCCCACCAGGCTCTCAACGAGTATGTGAAGCTGATCCACCGGGACGACGCCACGCGCTTTGCCAAGCTGCTCATCGCCCTGGCCATGCTGAGGGCCATCAGCCCCCCGGTGGTGGCACAGCTCTTCTTCAAGCCCATCATTGGAGCCGTCAATATGGAGGAGGTCCTGCTGGAGATGTTCTATGGGAAGTAGAGGCTTTCTATGGTCCTGTCCAGAAACAACCCCTAGATATAGCCCCCAAGTCCTAGGCACTTCTCTTAGTCCTTACTCCCTAGGCAATTTCACCTATTCCCTACCCACTAGAAACGTGACCTTGCCCTAGACTCTTCCCCCCATTTCCCCACTTCCGCTAGCCCCTAGCTCCTATTGGATAGTAATAAGCAAAAAAACATGCCCAATACAGGAACAATATGATAGCTCCACCTTGCCCTCCGGTCGGCTACAAAGGAACAATATGATAGCTCCACCTTGCCCTCCGGTTGGCTATAAAGGAACAATATGATAGCTCCACCTTGCCCTCCGGTTGGCTACAAAGGAACAATATGGATAGCTCCACCTTGCCCTCCGGTTGGCTATAAAGGAACAATATGATAGCTCCACCTTGCCCTCCGGTTGGCTTAAAGGAACAATATGATAGCTCCACCTTGCCTCCGCTTGGCTAAAAGAACAATATGATAGCTCACCTTGCCCTCCGGTTGGCTACAAAGGAACAATATGATAGCTTCACCTTGCCCCCTGGTCGGCTACAAAGGAACAATATGATAGCTTCACCTTGCCCTCGGTTGGCTACAAAGGAACAATATGATAGCTTCACCTTGCCCTCCGGTTGGCTACAAAGGAACAATATGATAGCTTCACCTTGCCTCCGGTAGGCTATAAATGTTTTTTTTTGCTATATTACATCTATCAAATCCTCTCAGATCAATATCTGTGGGGTTTATTCTGGACTGGCCCTTTCTATCTAACGGACAGAAAAACACATCTGTAGATCTAGTAGAACTAACTAACTGTTAACCAACCGTTCGATCTGAATGGACCATTGAACAGAAGGACAGACAAAGGAAGAGATTTGTGTGTTTTGTTAAAGATGTTTTGGACACCGTGGTTGATTAAGAACAGTGGGGGTGAAGGGGTGGTTGGGGGCGGGCTGATGATCAGTCTCTGTAACTTATTTCTTTTTACATAAAACTATTTTTCTATAATAAAAGTATTCTCTGAACTGCTTTGCCGTGCTTGTGTCAGGTGAGTGGTGCTCAAACTGTCTCTATGGTGATCAGGCTGTCTCTATGGTGATCAGGCTGTCTCTATGGTGATCAGAAAGGCGTAGGATGATGTTGCCCCTGGACACTGATCTAAGGTCAGAGTGGAGTTTTACCCCCTAACGATTAAGGTTAAGGATAAAATGTTCCTAGATCTGTGCCTAAGGGCAACATCTACCCAGACAGATCAGAAAACCCAATGTTCCTTTTCAGTAACTATGGTGGATTATGTGTTCTGAATAAAGTTTGATGTCTGTTCACAGTTCGCTGCTCCCACATGCGATCTTTAATTCAACACTGGTCTGAATTGGGAGCAGCAAACATGGAGCGGACATTTTCTACAGTTGTCCTTCTCTGTTCAGGTTGGAACATTGTMTGTTCATCGGAGTGTGGGATCTGAGCCCTAGGAAGCTAGTTTGTACTAGGCAGTGAAGAATGGCCTTCTTCAATACTGATTGGTAGAAATCCCAGTATAGCTCCGGGCTTGGTTATATAAATCCTCTACCACTCACTGTTGTCCTGGATTCACATCTCACCATATTGATACTCTACTCATACTCTGGTTTCCAGACTCAATAGATTTTTCCTGTGTCTCTGTCTGAGGCAATAGGTGATTGTTGCCGTGCTATTGCATTAATTTATCATGCAAGCACACAGTTTAGAGTGTAATTGTATCCATTGTAGGATTATCACGAGGCTGGTAAGAGAAACAGCAATGGACCTGTTATGACCACAAGATGGCACTGTTTAAACATCACACTGGTAGTGTCTCACGCACTCACGCAGACACGCAGACACACACACACACACACCAACACACACAGCACACACACACACACACACACACACACACACACACACACACACACACACACACACAAAACCCAGCTTCAGGGCAGTCACAGGTGTGCAGAAGAAAATCTTGAGGAAATGACCTGCAGAGTTGGATGCCCTCCGGGAGTGTTTCGCTTCTCTCTCCAAATCTGGAAGGATGTTCCCGGAACAAATGGGAATGTTACTCTGGCCAAGATCTGCAGGAGGGATTCAGGGGGTGGGGAGAGCTGCTCAACACCTCAAAGACACAAAACTTGTAGAGTTTTAGATTTTAGGGCTCGATGCAATCCTGCCCTGTTGCTGTACTGTAGGACTGTATGTGCGTGTGGGTGTGACAGATGAGGAGCAGGGAAGCGTGGAAACACAAGACGGTCAGAACAGCACCACGTACTGGGGATGAGTGTGTGCGAGGGGAGGTAGGAGGAGTAGCGTTACGCTAAGAAGACGACAACAGATGCCATGGAGCCGGCGGCAGGAGGAGTGTGAGCTGTTACCGGGACAATGAGGGAATCCAGAATCTGTGGGTGGACCCCAAGCCCCCAACCCTGCCCTCCATCAGACCTTACCCCTTCACTCTGGTGTAGACCTGAAATAATTGGATAGGCGTAAGCATGACGGTAGCACCACTTTGTCCTCTGATAGGCCAGATACATAACCACACCATTTTCCCCACACCAAAGGTGTTGCATATTTGTCTCCTTTATTTTACCTTTATTTAACTAGGCAAGTCAGTTAAGAGCAAATTCTTATTTTCAATGACGGCCTAGAAACAGAGGGTTAACTGCCTTGTTCAGGAGCAGAACAACAGATTTTTACCTTGTCAGCTCGGGATTCAATCTCGCAACCTTTCGGTTACTAGTCCAACACTCTAACCACTAGCCTACCTGCCGCCCCTCTATCCTCTTCATGGGGCCCATTTTCTTCCCAATTAAGCCCCTAATTGATAAAGATAATAAAGAGTCTATTAATCGTGTATGTAGTAATAAAAGACCAGCTGTCAGAAGACACACACACCAGCTATATCACTGATGCCTGCCACCGTGGTGTGTGTCTGTGTGTGTGTGAKAGAGAGAGATTGCATGATGTGTGTGTATTCATGCCAGCCTGCCACACTCACTGGCCATATTACTGTGTGTGACTGTGTGTGTACGTATGTGGGGATCCTATTTTTGTCTCATTACGCCATTGCTATTTCAACATTAACCAGCAGATGGCAGTGTTTGACTGTGTTTAATCATCTCTTCATATAGCCTGCCTACGGTAGCTACTACTTACAGAGCAGAACTATTGAATTCTGGTCCTGGATGGCCGAAACTCTTCTGTCTTTTGGACCATGGAAGACTGTGTAAAATGAACAGAACATAAATGAATCGAGAGGAGATCAACATTTTTAATATGCAGTGAGAAAGTAAGGGCAACTGATAAGAATGGATTGTGTTTTTATAAAGATAGACATTTCCTTCCAAGTGAATATCGTGTTTATATATTTATATAAATATCTATATCATATATAGAATATGTATCTATTTGCTATGCATACTCAGAAATTACGCCTTCAAATATAATTTTAAAAGTATTTTAAAGCACAAACACACTTTTTCTTTCCTTAAACATGACCTGGATAAGCATGGTTAAAAAACAAAGACTTCTTAGTATGGGAAAATATTTCAAGAATTCAACCAAAACATTGAAAATGCATTTTTTAATCTAAAAATGTTTTCATGAGGTACTCAAAATCCATACTGTTATCTTAAAGGTCCAAATGCAGCTGTTTTAACCTCAATATCAAATAATTTCTGGATAACAATTAAGTACATTTCTGTGACTGTTTTCAATTAAAATTGTCAAAAAAATAAATAGTGTCTAAATATCAATTTATCAAGCAAGAATTTTGCTAAGACTGTCTGGGAGTGGTTTGAGTGGGAAGGGGAAAACTGAACATTTGCTGTTATTGGCAGAGAGGTTTGGAACTCTTTCTTATTGGTCTAATTTACTGCATGGTGTTATCCATGAAAGACCAAAACTCCCTCCCTCCAAAACAGGCTGAACAAACAGCTTTTCAAACAGCTCCTACACTAAAAGGGCCTTATAATTTTCATAATTTCACAGTATTATTCTAACCTCATAGTGTAGAAACATGTAAAACACAGGTAAATCACGTTTTTAACTGCACTGGGCCTTTAACAAACCAGGAACCACATATCAAAGTGGTGTACAAAACCAGCCTAACACACACACACACACTTCCCCCTCCCCCTTAATGTCAGATGAAATGTAAATAAGTATGACTTTCCAAGCAAACTCTTTTTGTTATAAAAATATACTTATTTTTCAAATAATCAACACATTTCTTTTTAAGGTGAGGGATTTCACGATCACGCTAGCGAGGCTGTTTGTTTTTATACAAAATATGAAGCTTTAGAGAGAGCTCTGACTGACAGACAGACTGACTGGAGAGGACTAGGACCCTTCCCTAAATCCTCCCCTTCCTCTGGTCCACAGGAAGTTACATCAACATCACCAGTAGCTCTTCCTCCTTTTTGCATATTCTATGATTTTTTAAAAAGATTGTTTTAAAAACTAGATATACACCTTATACAGGTCAACAAAAAGAAGATGCTGCTCCTTGGAGTAAAACGTTACAATGTCCAGGCAATTCCCCAAAACTGTTAAAAAAAAGGATCTCTTAAACTACATAAAGTCAAGATAGAAAACACAACAGCGCAGATACATGACATACTGGCTTTCTTCATAAGCATATTGAAATTAAAAATAAAAATAAATAAAAAACAGAAAAAATAGAAATATATAAATCTGTGTGACAAGTTAAAGCAAAGTCAAAGTAGAGAAGGCAACAAACATGATTGAATAAAAACAGAAAAACACAAACAGGAAGACGCTTATGCTACAAATAAATTGAAAATATATGTACAAGACCCTGTTTTCCTTTTGTGTGTGTGTGTGTGTCGTTGTTGTGGTTGTGGTGTGTGGGTGTGTGTGTGTGTGTGTGGTGATGTGTGTGTGGTGTGTGTGTGTATGTGTGTGCGCCCGTGCACAAGTGCCAATGCATGGGTTCTTTTATTTTTTATTCACAGTTCATGTTGATCAAACTCTCTGAAGTCTTTTGATCAAACAGTTTGTTGTTGTCAGTTTGAATCTTTAATCCTCGGGTTAAGACCTTCTCCTCTGCATACATGAGGACAACGTTCCAAACCAAACCTGCCCCGGACTTTGTCTTGCTTGTTCACAGGGGTCCACTCCTAACCAAACTCATCACAATCTCTCAGAAATAGCTAAAGTAGCCAATCAGAACTGGCTCATAGAAGCGTGACACCAAAACCGATCCAAAGCGATCCAAGTCAAACAGACCAAACCGTGCCGCGTTTCTCTGCTAGTGTCGTATGGTTCTACCCCGCCCGCTCCGCCCTGGTCACCAGATGACGCTGGAGATGCTGGTCTCCCTGGGCAACAGCGGCAGCATGGCGTGGTAGTGTGGTCCTCCTCCACACTGTGCTCGCGGCTCTTCCCGCTGGCGGCCTCTGTCCCATTCAGCATCGTCAGCGGTGTTGCAGTAGGTGTGCTGGTTGCCTAGTGACGCAATGGCGGTAGCGTGCCCCCGGCGCAGGTCGTACTCGTAGCTGCGGTAGTAGTGTTTCTGCCGCATGGTGGTGTGGTAGGAGTTGTGGAAGACGAGCGGAGTTCCGGGTGCGCCGTGCCATGGCGGTGGAGGGGCTGCTGCCATGGAGATGGCGGAGACGGTCTGGAGCTCGCCGAAGGGCCCTGCTCGCTGACGTCCAGCGCCGGCTCATGGCTCAGCATGGTCGGTGCGGCAGAAGGGCATCTCATACTGCAGTTGCTTCAGAACTTGGAGCTGAGCTTGTTGCTCTTGGGGCCACGCCACTTGATGACGGTGAGGTCTTGATGGTGTGTTTGAGGGCCTCCACCTCTTGGTAGTTCATGATGCACGCAGCTCGGCACACTCGATCAGAATCACCTTGATCTCCCGTGACCAACATGTTGCGGAGGCGTGTCTCCAGCTCAAAGATGCTCCACCCCGCCGCACCACGTAGTTGGCGTCATGCGATGATGAGGCGCTTGGATTGGTCCACACAGCGCGCCACGTCCCGATGTAGGCTGGATAGAGAGGGAGAGAGACAGAGAGAGAGAGGGATGAAGGGAGAGGAGAACCCAAAGCACTCAGCATACAATCAATCTCCTTGAAAGAGAGAACTCAAAACAGCTTAGATTATTCTATACAGTAACACATATGTTTCATATAACATGTTTTGTAGACAGTAACATATGTTCTAATAACATGTTTTTGTAGACAGTAACATATGTTCTATAACATGTTTTGTAGACAGTAACATATGTTCTATAACATGTTTTGTAGACAGTAACATATGTTCTATAACATGTTTTGTAGACAGTAACATATTGTTCTATAACATGTTTTGTAGACAGTAACATTGTTCTATAACATGTTTTGTAGACAGTAACATATGTTCTAATAACATGTTTGTAGACAGTAACATATGTTCTATACATGTTTTGTAGACAGTAACATAATGTTCTATAACATGTTTTGTAGACAGTAACATTGTTCTATAACATGTTTTGTAGACAGTAACATATGTTCTTATAACATGTTTTGTAGCACAGTAACATATGTTCTATAACATGTTTTGTAGACAGTAACATATGTTCTATAACATGTTTTGTAGACAGTAACATTGTTCTATAACATGTTTTGTAGACAGTAACATTGTTCTATTAACAAATGGGTTTTTTTTTTGTAAGACAGTAACATATGTTCTATAACATGTTTTGTAGACAGTAACATATGTTCTATAACATGTTTTGTAGACAGTAACATATGTTCTATAACATGTTTTGTACAGTGCCTTGCAAAAGTATTCACCCTCTTTGGCGTTTTTCCTATTATGTTGCATTACAACCTGTAATCTGGATTTTTATGTGGATTTAATGTAATGGACATACACAAAATAGTCCAAATTGACCAGAAGGAGCTGCAAAGCTCCAAAGCAGAGATTGGAGTATCTGTCCATAGGACCACTTTAAGCCGTGCACTCCATAGAGCTGGGCTTTACGGAAGAGTGGCCAGAAAAAAATAAGCAAACATGATTGGTGTTCGCCAAAAGGCAATGTGGGAGACTCCCCAAACATATGAAAGACCTCTGGTCAGATGAGACTAAAATTGAGCTTTTTGGCCATCAAGGAAAACGCTGTCTGGTGCAAACCCAACACCTCTCATCACCCCGAGAATACCATCCCCACAGGGAAGCATGGTGGTGGCAGCATCATGCTGTGGGGATGTTTTTCATCGGCAGGGATTGGGAAACTGGTCAGAATTGAAGGAATGATGGATGGCGCTAAATACAGGGAAATTCTTGAGGGAAACCTGTTTCAGTCTTCCAGAGATTTGAGACTGGGACGGAGGTTCACCTTCCAGCAGGACAATGACCCTAAGCATACTACTAAAGCAACACTTGAGTGGTTTAAGGGGAAACATTTAAATGTCTTGGAATGGCCTAATCAAATCACAGACCTCAATCCAATTGAGAATCTGTGGTATGACTTAAAGATTGCTGTACACAAGTGGAACTCATCCAACTTGAAGGAGCTGGAGCAGTATTGCCTTGAAGATGTGCCAAGCTTATAGAGACATACCCCAAGAGACTTGCAGCTGTAATTGCTGCAAAAGGTGTCTCTACAAAGCATTGGCTTTGGGGGTGAGTTGTTATGCACACTCAAGTTTTCCGTTTTTTTTGTCTCATTTCTTGTTTGTTTCACAATCAAACATATTTTGCATCTTCAAAGTGGTAGGCATGCTGTGTAAATCAAATGATACAACCCCCCCAAAAAATCMATTTTAATTCCAGGTTGTAAGGCAACAAAATGGGAAAAATACTTTCACAAGCCACTGTATACAGTAACATATTTGTTGTAACATGATGTGGACATGAGACATCTAGCACACCACTTCACAATACAATGGATGGACAACTACAAGACATACAACACAAAACAGACAGCAGTCAGACAACAGTTTCGCGTTTAAACATAGAGTTACTATAACACAGGAGGCTGCTGAGAGGAGAACGGCTCATAATAATGGCCGGAACGCCGCAAATAAAATGGCATCAAACACATGGAAACTATGTGTTTGATGTATTTGATATCATTCCACTTATTCCGCTCCAGTCATTACCACGAGCCCGTTCTCCCCAATGAAGGTGCCACCAACCTGTATACTACAACTGTTCTTAGTCAACACTCTGTATCTACATCACTTCTAATCTCTCTCTCTCTGAGGTTTTTGGATCTGTGTGTGTCTGTGTGCAATGGCATGTGTGTTTGTGTACGTGAGTGTGTGTGTGCCTGTGTTTGTGTGCTAGAGTGTGTGTGTGTGTGTGTGTGTGTGTGTGTGTGTGTGTGTGTGTGTGTGTTCTGACTTAAAAGCTATGATCCTGCTGTGTAAACTCTTACAAAATGCCCGCCCTAAGCTTCTCTTCCTGTCCAGAGAGGAAATGCATCACAGTTGCTGACACAAGAGGAAGAGACTGAGGACATGTACCTCTAAGAAGTCTTGTGTCATCCTGGTAAAGCTCATTGGCCAGACCTAAACATAAACATGTCAACATTGAGACTCAGATCACAGGAGAAACGACAACAAAGACACAAACAGCAAAGAGGACTTGCGTAACACTGGCATATGAACTATAATTTATTATTTGGCTCTCTCTTTCTCACACACACACACACACCACACACACACACACACACACAACACACACAACACCACACACACTGGAACAGTTTTTTTAGCAACTTGTATAACTCTGACTAGGACCAGTTTCTCCGTTCAGCTGTCGATCTCTCATCCAGCAGTGCAGTAACTACAGTAAGAGCCCTAAACTATGATGTCCCATTCTGTCTGAAGCTGCCTACCATACCGCCGAGCAGTAGTCTCACTGGATGTGTTCACTCTTTCGCTCTATTCCACATGAAACCCAGCTAGATGTAGTAATATATACTGAACATCCTGACCCAGCTAGATGTAGTAATATATACTGAACATCCTGACCCAGCTAGATGTAGTAATATAACTGAACATCCTGACCCAGCTAGATGTAGTAAAATATACTGAACTCCTGACCCAGCTAGATGTAGTAATATATACTGAACATCCTGACCCAGCTAGATGTATAATATATACTGAACATCCTGACCCAGCTAGACATAAAGCTGTGGAAATAGATTTTTATATAAATACTGTATTTACCTTTATTTCACTAGGCAAGTCAGTTTAGAAAAAATTCTTATTTACAATGACGGCCTACCCAGGCCAAACCCTTAACGAAGCTGGGCCAATTGTGCGCCGCCCTACGGGACTCCCAATCACGGCCGGTTGAGATACAGCCTGGAATCGAACCAGGGCCTGTAGTCTGTAGACCGCTGCACCACTCGGGAGTCAATACTGATACGAACATCCCACCCAGCTAGATGTAGAGCGTGGTAATAGATACTGAACATCCTGACCCAGCTAGACATAGAGCCGTATAATAGATACTAACACAAGACCCAGCTAAATAGAGTGTGGTAATAGATACTGAACATCAAACCCAGCTAGATATAGAGCTGTGGTAATAGATACTGAACATCCTGACCCAGCTAGATAGTAATAATATACTGAACATCCTGACCCAGCTAGACATAGAGCTTGTAATAATACTGAACATCAAGACCCAGCTAGATATAAGAGCTGTGGTAATAATACTGAACATCCTGACCCAGCTAGATGTAGTATTATATACTGAACATCCTGCCCAGCTAGACATAGAGCTGTGGGTAATTAGATACTGAACATCCTGACCCAGCTAGATGTAGTAATATATACTGAACATCCTGACCCAGCTAGATGTAGTAATATATACTGAACATCCTGGCCCAGCTAACATAGAGCTGTGGTATAGATACTGAACATCCTGACCCAGCTAGACATAGAGCTGTGGTAATAGATACTGAACATCAAGACCCAGCTAGATATAGAAGCTGTGGTAATAGATATTGAACATCCTGGCCCAGCTAGACATAGACTGTGGTAATATATACTGAACATCAAGACCCAGCTAGACATAGAGCTGTGGTAAAAAGATACTGAACATCAAGACCCAGCTAGACGTAGAGCCGTGGTAATAGATACTGAACATCAAGACCCAGCTAGACGTAGAGCCGTGGTAATAGATACGAACATCAAGACCCAGCTAGACGTAGAGCCGTGGTAATAGATACTTAACATCAAGACCCAGCTAGACATAGAGCTGTGTAATAGATACTGAACATCAAGACCCAGCTAGACGTAGAGCCGTGGTAATAGATACTGAACATCCTGACCCAGCTAGACGTAGACGGTGGTAATAGATACTGAACATCAAGACCCAGCTAGACGTAGAGCTGGGAATAGATACTGAACATCAAGACCCAGCTAACTAGAGCTGTGGTAATAGATACTGAACATCAAGACCCAGCTAGACGTAGAGCCGTGGTAATAGATACTGAACATCAAGACCAGCTAGACTAGAGCCTGTGGTAATAGATACTGAACATCAAGACCAGTCTAGACGTAGAGCCGTGGTAATAGATACTGAACATCAAGACCAGCTAGACATAGAGTGTGTATAGATACTGAACATCAAGACCCAGCTAACGTAGAGCCGTGGTAATAGATACTGAACATCAAGACCCAGCTAGACGTAGAGCCGTGTAATAGATACTGAACATCAAGACCCAGCTAGACGTAGAAGCCGTGGTAATAGATACTGAACATCAAGACCCAGCTAGACGTAGAGCCGTGGTAATAGATACTGAACATCCTGACCCAGCTAGACGTAGAGCCGTGGTAATGAACAACCTGGACCATAAGCATAGACGGACTACTAGACTGATTGGCACATGCATCAGAATATGTTCACACAAAATATATCCATGAATGTATTAATGGGTTAAATGGGAACTAGAGAGAACGCTGCTGGGGATAACATGTACTCTATGATATCTGCCTTACAGCATGTATACTGAGCTAGCTGTATCTCATGTCCAATATTACACAGTCCCCTTGCTGAGGGCACAGTCAGTGTGGCATAGGCTACACAGTAGAATACACTTTGGACTAGAAAGGTGAGAGAGAATGTTGCATCTCGGTTAAAGGGAGTGGGCTCTTAAAGGAAAACTCCACCCAAAAACTGTATTTTTGGATTTGTTTCCTTAGTCCATTGTTAGTCCATACCCCATTGTTGACATGGTCCCAAAATGTTTTGCTTGTCAGCACTCAAGTTTTCAAGATATGCAACTTTCAAAATACAAAAATCAATCATTTATTTTTGGGAGCCTCCTTTTGCCATTGAAATGCTCAGTCTGATCATGTGGGAGTGTGGATACAAATTACGATATATTTACATACACAGTCCTGATTGGTGGATAGGATTGTCTAGACTCTAGAGCCTACCCCGCTTACCCCTTCAAAGTAGGAGGATACATATGCAAATAAAAGATTGTCCATTGGTCAGAATAATCAAATCGGATTGTGATGTCATGCTGTGGGCCAAAAACTCCTTCCCACCTGAACAGGCTGAAATTCCAGGTGTTTTTTTCTCTCAAAAAGTTTGTACATTAAAAGGGCATTATCATAATTTTCACAATTTCAGGGTGTTATTTCAACCTTATAGTGAGGAAATATCATTTTAAAAACAGAAAAATCACTTTTTTGACTCCACTGCCCATTTAATAGATCTTGAAAGGAACATGACAGTCTATAGGAGTGCATCAGGAATAAGACGGTTCAGATGGTTACAACCAATCATAAGCATGCATTCTATGATCATGCACTGAACAAGTGCATGCCTGTTTAAACAAATGCACAGTATCCATATAACACTTGCTGATGTATACAGTCATACACTCGGGCCCCTGAGTGGCGCAGCGGTCTAAGGCACTACATCTCAGTGCTAGAGATGTCACTACAGACCCTGGTTTGATTCCAGGTTGTATCACAACCAGTCGTGATTGGGAGTCCCATGGGGTGGTGCACAATTGGCCCAGCGTCGTTAGGGTTTGGCTGGGGTAGGCTGTCATTGTAAATAAGAATTTGTTTTAAACTGACTTGCCTAGTTAAATAAAGGATAAATAAAAAATTCCACAACAGGGGATACAACAATATGCATGGGAAAGCAATATATGATATATTTGAAGAAATATACAGCACATGTAACAAGTCTATAAGTGACAGAGGTGAAAATACTAAAGGGTGTTCTATTGATGGTATGGATATATTATTTAGAGTGTATTTGTTGCACAAACTACACATATACACAAAACATTATGAACACCTGATCTTTCCATGACATAGTGACTGATGACATAGTGACTGATGATATAGTGACAGATGATACAGTGACAGAGTAAAGAACAATCACAATAACTGTACAAGCCACAACACAATTAGTGAACGTACTATCACGTAACCACACACAGCATGCCTTACCTCCTTTACCCTACCCCCTTCACACCTCCATACACTCCCCAACCCAACCCCTTTCCCCCCTTCACACCCCCACACACACTCCCCAACCACAACCCCTTTTCCCCCCTTTCCACACCCCACACACTCCCCAACCCCTTTCCCCTTCACACCCCCACACACTCCCAACCCAAACCCCTCTTCCCCCCTTCACACCGCCCCACACACTCCGCCCCCCAACCCCACCCCTTCACCCCACACAACACCCCAACCCAACCCCTTTCCCCTCATTCAACCCACACACAGTCCCCCAGCCACGCTCTACCCCACCACACACCCATACCCCCTCACATCCCATACAGTTCCTACGCTCTACCCCACCCTCCCTCCATCCCTCATCACCACCACACACATCCCCAACCCCAACCCTTTCCCCTCATCACCCCACACACTCCCCACCCAACCCTTCCCCTCCATCCCCCACACAGCCCTACGGCTCTACCCACCCCACCCCCACCACACCCTACATCACACCCACACACCCCTACCCCTCGACCCACCCTACCCCCTCATCACACCCACACACCCCCTACCCCTCTCACCTCACCCTACCCCCTCTCACCCCACCCCCCCCAACACACCCCCGCACACCCCCAGCCCTCTACCCCCCATACCTCCTACCCTCCCCTCATCACCCCCTCATTCCCCCCACCCTCCCTTCACTCACCCACGCATCCCTACCCCCTCACCCCACCACACCCCTACCCGCCCCCCGCTACCCCCCACCCTCCCCTCAAAACACTCTCCCTCCTCTCCACTCTCCCCTCCTCCTCTCCCTCCCGCCTCCCCTCCCCTCCCGTCCACCCCCTCCCCTCTTTCACTCCCCATCAACCCTCCCTTAGTCATCACTTAACACACTTACTTCCTGTAGGGATGAGGTCTCTGTCTGGGATGAAGAGTTTGTACCCGTAGTGTTTCTCTAAGACGTCAGGGAGGATCTCCAGGGCAAAACGCTCCTCCTCCTTGGTCTCCTGACTCCACTGGTCAGGGTCTACTTTAGTGTAGGACAGATATGCATCATAGTCCTTATTATCTGCCAGAAACACAGAAAGACAGACAGCACACAGAAAAGGTCTGGTGAAGCATATGCACACTCAGGGATATGAATGCAGGCATGAACAGACACAAAAAAATGACAATCTTTATTATGTGAAAGTGAGAGAGAATTATATTATATAGACACTCTTTGAGGCAGGAGAGAGGTTTTCAGGCTCCCTAGAGGGGCCAGACACAGCCTGCATCAAATAACAACTTCAACATCTCAACCAACCACTGATAGTTAAATTACATGGCTAGAATGGTTGGATTTAACACTGCGTTCCGTCCATCCAAATCAATTCTAACTGACAATATCACAAGTGGCCACGACTCTACTTCAATGTAGAATTCTAGTATAGAACGCAGAAAACAACCAATCAAAGTGTGAATATAACAAACACTGTATGAAAACACACCAACAAGCCCAAACTAGGACAGAACTAACTGTATCTGGGAGGAGAAACTAAAAGTCTCCAACTTCAGTTTGTTGGTAGACTTTTTCCTTTGATTTGGGTAGGGAGGGAGTTGGCCTAGTCCCAGCCTCCCCGTCCCAAAGCAGACAGCAGTTCTCTGCTGGTCCACAGGGGAGGGTGGACATCATACCATGATATATTGAGACTGATCCCTCTCTTAATGGAGAACAAATTGAAAAATCTGCCTCCCCTCTTACCCATGCATCCCTAGTGACCTACAGACACACACAGGAATGCAAGCGCACACACACCTCACTCACTGGGTTTTTACTGGAGACAATGGGCTGGCTGTCAGTGAGGAGTTTGTGTGTGTGTTCATGTATGTGACTTGTGTGTGTGTGTGTGTGTGTGTGTGTGTGTGTGTGTGTGTACCTGGGAGACTGTTATTGCTGCAGGCTCTGACCAGAAATGGCTTTCATAGAAACAACCCATTCAACAACCTTCAAAGCATCGACGCAGACTAGTTGATGAAGGATATTATGAAATCCGGAGAGAGAGGTGTGGTTTGGTTTGAGGCCAAAGGCTTGAACCACACGACCAACAACATTGGAYACTTTATGGAACACAAAGTCTTCACTATCTCGTCCTGGAATATCCAAGGCCTGAGGTCATCTGCCTTTGGCATAAAGAGCACTTCATCAAACTCTTTAACATCATCCTTAGCTCTGGATTCTTCCCCAATATTTGGAACCAAGGACTGATCACCCCAATCCACAAAAGTGGAGACAAATTTGACCCCAATAACTACTGTGGGATATGCGTCAAACAGCAACCGTAGAAAAATCCTCTGCATCATCATTAACAGCAGACTCATACATTTCCTCAGTGAAAACAATGTACTGAGCAAATGTCAAATTGTTTTTTTCCAAATTATTGTACGACAGACCACGTATTCACCCTGCACACCCTAATTGACAAACAAACAAACCAATACAAAGTCTTCTCATGCTTTGTTGATTTCAGAAAAGCCTTCAACTCAATTTGGCATGAGSGTCTGCTATACAAATTGATGGAAAGTGGTGGGGGAAAAACATTCGACATTATAAAATCCATGCACACAAACAACAAGTGTGCGGTTAAAATAGGCAAAAAATACACATTTCTTCCCACAAGGCTATGGGGTAAGACAGGGATGCAGCTTAAGCCCCACCCTCTTCAACATATATATCAACAAATTGGCGAGGGCACTATAAAAGTATGTAGCACCCGGTCTCACCCTACTAGAATCTGAAGTCAAATGTCTGCTGTTTGCTGATGATCTGGTGCTTCTGTCACCAACCAAGGAGGGCCTACAGCAGCACCTAGATCTTCTGCAGAGATATTGCCAGACCTGGGCCCTGACAGTAAATCTCAGTAAGATCCCAAAAAAAGGTTCAGTCGCCAGGACCACAAATACAAATTCCATCTATACACTGTTGCCCTAGAGCACACAAAAAACGACACATACCTTGGCCTAAACATCAGCGCCACAGGTAACTTCCACAAAGCTTCCACAAAGGCAAGAAGGGCATTCTATGCCATCAAAAGGAACATAGAATTCGACATACCAATTAGGAGTTGGCTACTTTAATCAGTTATAAAACCAATTTCCCTTTATGGTTGTGAGGTCTGGGGTCCGCTCACCAACCAAGAATTCACAAAATGGCACAAACACCAAATTGAGACTGCATGCAGAATTATGCAAAAATATCCTCTGTGTACAACGTAAAACACCAAATAATGCATGCAGAGCAGAATTAGGCCGATACCCGCTAATTATCAAAATCCAGAAAAAAGACGTTAAATTATACAACCACCTAAAAGGAAGCGATTCCCAAACCTTCCATAACAAAGCCATCACCTACAGAGAGATGAACCTGGAGAAGTCCCCTAAGCAAGCTGGTCCTGGGGCTCTGTTCACAAACACAAACAGACCCCACAGAGCCCCAGGACAGAAACACAATTAGACCCAACCAAATCATGAGAAAACAAAAAGATAATTACTTGACACATTGGAAAGAATTAACAAGAAAACAGAGCAAACTAGAATTCTATTTGGCCCTAAACAGAGAGTACACAGCAACAGAAACCTGACCACCGTGACTGACCCAAACTTAAGGAAAGCTTTGACTACAGTGGCTTGCGAAATTATTCGCCCCTTGGCATTTTTCCCATTTTGTTGCCTTACAACCTGGAATTAAAATTGATTTTTGGGAGGTTTGTATCATTTGATTTACACAACATGCCTACCACGAGTGTTGCTTTAGCAGTATGCTTAGGGTCATTGTCTTGCTGGAAGGTGAACCTCCATCCCAGTCTCAAATCTCTGGAAGAGTGAAACGGGTTTCCCTCAAGAATTTCCCTGTATTTAGCGCCATGGATCATTCCTTCAATTCTGACCAGTTTCCCAATCCCTGCCGATTAAAAACATCCCCACAGCATGATGCTGCCACCACCATGCGGGGATGGTAWTCTCGGGGTGAYGAGAGGTGTTGGGTTTGCGCCAGACATAGCGTTATCCTTGATGGCCAAAAAGCTCAATTTTAGTCTCATCTGACCAGAGTACCTTCTTCCATATGTTTAAGGAGTCTCCCACATGCCTTTTGGCGAACACCAAACACGTTTGCTTATTTTTTTTCTGGCCACTCTTCCGTAAAGCCCAGCTCTGTAGAGTGTACGGCTTAAAGTGGTCCTATGGACAGACACTCCAATCTCCGCTGTGGAGCTTTGCAGATCGATCCTTCAGGGTTATCTTCGGTCTCTTTGTTGCCTCTCTGATTAATGCCCTCCTTGCCTGGTCCGTGAGTTTTGGTGGGCGGCCCTCTCTTGGCTGGTTTGTTGTGGTGCCATATTCTTAAACATTTTTAATAATGGATTTAATGGTGCTCCGTGGGATGTTCAAAGTTTCTGATATTTTTTTATAACCCAACCCTGATCTGTACTTCTCCACAACTTTGTCCCTGACCTGTTTGGAGAGCTCCTTGGTCTTCATAGTGCTTCATGCTTGGTGGATCCCCTTGCTTAATGGTATTGCAGACTCTGGGGCCTTTCAGAACAGGTGTATATATGTATATATCCTGAGACTCTGTGACAGATTATTGAACACTTAGATGTGCAGGACAGGTGAACTGTTATTAACAATTATGTGACTTTAAGGTAATTGGTTGCACCAGATCTTATTTAGGGGCTTCATAACAAAGGGGGGTGAATACATATGCACACACCACTTTTCCGTTTTCGTGTTTTGAGAATGGGCTTTAAATGTGTCTTTTTAAACAACCTTTTCATTTCACTTCACCAATTTGGGACTATTTTGTGTGTGTCCATTACATGACAATAACAAATAAAAATCAATTTAATTACAGGGTTGTAATGCAACAAAATAGGAAAAATTGCCAAGGGGTGAATACTTTTGCATTGGCACTGCATATACAGACTCAGTGAGCTAGCCTTGCGATTGAGAAAGGCCGCCGTAGCTAGACCTGGCTTCTCAACAGAAGGACAGGCTATGTGCACACTGCCCACCAAGAATGAGGTGTTAACTGAGCTGCACTTCCTAACCTTCCTGCCCAATATCATGGACCATTTAGACACATATTTCCCTCAGATACACAGATTCCACAAAGAATTGAAAAACCCCCCGGATTTTGATAAACTTCCTATATCTACTGGGTGAAAATACCAGTGTGCCATACAGCAGCAAGATGTGACCTGTTGCCACAAGAAAAGGTCAACCAGTTGAAGACAAAACACATTGTAAATACAACCCTATTTATGCTATTTTACTTTCTCTTTTGTACTTTACTCATTTGTACATGTTCAACACTGTATATATACAGTAATATGACATTTGTAATGTCTTTTATTTCTTTTGGAACTTCTGTGAGTGTAATGTTTACAGTTCATTTTTATTGGTTTAAATTTAGTTTTATATATATCTACTCTCACTTGTTTGCACATGTTAAACATATGTTCCATGCCAAAAAAAACCCTGAATTGAATTTGAATTAGAGAAAGGAGAGAGAGAGAGAGAGAGAAGAGGAAGAAAGAAGACAGAGAAAGGGAGAGAGAAATTGAGAGCGTGAAGAATAGAGAGAGAGAGAATCAAAACAGACACAACGCCACCTATTGCATCGGTTTGACGCTCTGAGCCTTACCTCCGATCCAGGCTCGTCGCTGCCTGAAGTGTCTTCCGTAAAGAGCATGAGGCTCAATCTTATAACACTTATACAGAGAGATGAGGAAGAGCAGCGACGACCTGGATGGAGGTAAGGGCTCAGAGCGTCAGACCAATAGGTGGCTGTTGTGTCTGTTTGATTCTCTCTCTCTCTATCTCTCTATCGCTCTCAATTTCTCTCTCCTTTCTCTTTCTTCTTTCTCTCTCTCTCTCTCTCTCTCTCTCTCTTTCTCTCAATTCAATTCAATTCAAGGGTTTTTTTGGCATGGGAAACATATGTTAACATTGCCAAAACAAGTGAAGTAGATATATATAAAACTAAATTAAACAATAAAAATGAACTGTAAACATTACACTCACAGAAGTTCCAAAAGAATAAAGACATTACAAATGTCATATTATGTATATATTACAGTGTTGTAACAATGTACAAATGGTTAAAGTCAAAAGAGAAAATAAATAAGCATAAATATGGGTTGTATTTACAATGGTGTTTGTTCTTCACTGGTTGACCTTTTCTTGTGGCAACAGGTCACACTTGCTGCTGTGATGGCACACTGGTATTTCACCCAGTAGATATAGGAGTTTATCAAAATCGGGGGGTTTTTCAAATTCTTTGTGGATCTGTGTAATCTGAGGGAAATTAGTGTTCTCTAATATGGTCATATATTGGGCAGGAGGTTAGGAAGTGCAGCTCAGTTTACACCTCATTTTGTGGGCAGTGTGCACATAGCCTGTCTTCTGTTGAGAGCCAGGTCTGCCTACGGGCGCCTTTCTCAATAGCAAGGCTATGCTCACTAGTTGTTAATGCAGTGCCATGCAAAAGTATTCACCCCCTTGGCATTTTTCCTATTTTGTTGCATTACAACCTGTAATTTAAATTGATTTTTATGTGATTTCATTGAATGGACACACACAAAAATGTCCAAATTGGTGAAGTGAAATGAAAAAGTGTTAAAAGAATTTAAAGAATTCTAAAAACAAGAAAACGGAAAAGTGGTGTGTGCATATGTATTCACCCCCTTTGTTATGAAGCCCTAAATAAGATCTGGTGCAACCAATTACCTTCAGAAGTCACATAATTAGTTAAATAAAGTTCACCTGGTCTGCAATCTAAGTGTCACATAATCTGTCACATGATCTCAGGATATATACACCTGTTCTGAAAGGCCCCAGAGTCTGCAATACCATTAAGCAAGGGGATCCACAAGCATGAAGCACTATGAAGACCAAGGAGCTCTCCAACAGGTCAGGGACAAAGTTGTGGAGAAGTACAGATCAGGGTTGGGTTATTAAAAAATATCAAAACTTTGAACATCCCACGGAGCACCATTAAATCCATTATTAAAAATGTTTAAGAATATGGCACCACAACAAACCAGCCAAGAGAGGCGCCCACCAAAACTCACGGACCAGGCAAGGAGGGCATTATCAGAGAGGCAACAAAGAGACGAAGATAACCCTGAAGGATCGATCTGCAAAGCTCCACAGCGGAGATTGGAGTGTCTGCCATAGGACCACTTTAAGCCGTACACTCTACAGAGCTGGGCTTTACGGAGAGAGTGCCAGAAAAAAAATAAGCAAACGTGTGTTTGGTGTTCGCCAAAAGGCATGTGGGAGACTCTTAAACATAATGGAAGAAGGTACTCTGGTCAGATGAGACTAAAATTGAGCTTTTTGGCCATCAAGGAAACGCTATGTCTGGCGCAAACCCAACACCTCTCGTCACCCCGAGATACCATCCCGCATGGTGGTGCAGCATCATGCTGTGGGGATGTTTTTAATCGGCAGGGATTGGGAAACTGGTCAGAATTGAAGGAATGATCATGGCGCTAAATACAGGGAAATTCTGAGGGAAAACCGTTTCACTCTTCAGAGATTTGAGACTGGGATGGAGGTTCACCTTCCAGCAAGACAATGACCCTAAGCATACTGCTAAAGCAACACTCGTGGTAGGCATGTTGTGTAAATCAAATGATACAAACCTCCAAAAATCAATT
This sequence comes from Salvelinus sp. IW2-2015, assembly GCF_002910315.2. Lineage (NCBI taxonomy): Eukaryota > Metazoa > Chordata > Actinopteri > Salmoniformes > Salmonidae > Salvelinus > Salvelinus sp. IW2-2015. The sequence goes on along the minus strand of NC_036839.1, from coordinate 38,562,374 downwards.
TTATTCCAGGTTGTAAGGCAACAAAATGGGAAAAATGCCAAGGGCGAATAATTTCGCAAGCCACTGTAGTCAAAGCTTTCCTTAGTTTGGGTCAGTCACGGTGGTCAGGTTTCTGTTGCTGTGTACTCTCTGTTTAGGGCCAAATAGAATTCTAGTTTGCTCTGTTTTCTTGTTAATTCTTTCCAATGTGTCAAGATTATCTTTTTGTTTTCTCATGATTTGGTTGGGTCTAATTGTGTTTCTGTCCTGGGGCTCTGTGGGGTCTGTTGTGTTTTGTGAACAGAGCCCCAGGACCAGCTTGCTTAGGGACTTCTCCAGGTTCATCTCTCTGTAGGTGATGGCTTTGTTATGGAAGGTTTGAATCGCTTCCTTTTAGGTGGTTGTAGAATTTAACGTCTTTTTTCTGGATTTTGATAATAAGTGGTATCGGCCTAATTCTGCTCTGCATGCATTATTTGGTGTTCTACGTTGTACATGGAGATATTTTAGCAGCATTCTGCTGCAGTCTCAATTTGGTGTTTGTGCCATTTTGTGAATTCTTGGTTGGTGAGGCGGACCCAGGACTCACAAACATAAAGGGAAAATTGGTTTTATAACTGATTAAAGTAGCCAACTCCTAATTGGTAATGTCGAATCTATTTTCTTTTGATGGCATAGAATGCCCTTCTTGCCTTTGTGGAAGCTTTGTGGAAGTTACCTGTGGCGCTGATGTTTAGGCCAAGGTATGTGTCGTTTTTGTGTGGCTCTAGGGCAACAGTGTATAGATGGAATTTGTTTTGTCGTCCTGGCGACTGAACCTTTTTTTTGGGATCTTTACTGAGATTTACTGTCAGGGCCCAGGTCTGGCAATATCTCTGCAGAAGATCTAGGTGCTGCTGTAGCCTCCTTGGTTGGTGACAGAAGCACCAGAGTCATCAGCAAACAGCAGACATTTGACTTCAGATTCTAGTAGGGTGAGACCGGGTGCTACATACTTTTATAGTGCCTCGCCCAATTTGTTGATATATATGTTGAACGAGGGTGGGGCTTAAGCTGATCCCTGTCTTACCATAGCCTTGTGGAAGAATGTGTATTTTTTTGCCTATTTTAACCGCACACTTGTTGTTTGTGTGCATGGATTTATAATGTCGAATGTTTTTCCCCCACCACTTTCCATCAATTTGTATAGCAGACGTCATGCCAAATTGAGTTGAAGGCTTTTCTGAAATCAACAAAGCATGAGAGACTTTGTATTGGTTTGTTTGTTTGTCAATTAGGGTGTGCAGGGTGAATACGTGGTCTGTCGGTACAATAATTTGGAAAAAAACAATTTGACATTTGCTCAGTACATTGTTTTCACTGAGACAAATGTGATGAGTCTGCTTGTTAATGTATTGATGCAGAGGATTTTTCTACGGTTGTCTGTACGCATATCCACTAGTAAGCTTATTGGGGTCAAATTTGTCTTCCACTTTTGTGGTATGGGGTGCATCAGTCCTTGGTTCAATATTGGGAAGAATCCAGAGCTAAGGATGATGTTAAGAGTTTTGATGAAGTGGTCTTTATGCCAAAGGCAGATGACCTCAGGCTTGGATATCCAGGACGAGATAGTGAAGACTTTGTGTTCCATAAAGGTCAATGTTGTTTGGTCGTGTGGGTTCAAGCCTTTGGCCTCAAATCCAAACCACACTCTCTCTCCGGAGTTCATAATATCCTTCATCAACTAGTCTGCGTCGATGCTTTGAAGGTTGTTGAATGGGTTGTTTCTATGAAAGCCATTTCTGGTCAGAGCCTGCAGCAATAACAGGTTCCCAGCGTACACACACACACACACACACACACCACACACAACACACAACACACACACACACACACACCACACAACACACACACACACACACACAACACACAAGTCACATACATGACACACACACAAACTCCTCACTGACAGCCAGCCCATTGTCTCCAGTAAAAACCCAGTGAGTGAGTGTGTGTGCGCTTGCATTCCTGTGTGTGTCTGTAGGTCACTAGGGATGCATGGGTAAGAGGAGGCAGATTTTTTCAATTTGTTCTCCATTAAGAGAGGGATCAGTCTCAATATATCATGGTATGATGTCCACCCTCCCCTGTGGACCAGCAGAGAACTGCTGTCTGCTTTGGGACGGGAGGCTGGGACTAGGCCAACTCCTCCTACCAAATCAAAGGAAAAGTCTACAACAAACTGAAGTTGGAGACTTTTAGTTTCTCCTCCAGATACAGTTAGTTCTGTCCTAGTTTGGGCTTGTTGGTGTGTTTTCATACAGTGGTTTGTATATTCACACTTTGATTGGTTGTGTTTTCTGCGTTCGTATACTAGAATTCTACACTGAAAGTAGAGTCGTGGCCACTTGTGAATTGTCAGTTAGAATTGATTTGGATGGACGGAACGCAGTGTTAATCCACCATTCTAGCCATGTAATTTAACTATCAGTGGTTGGTTGAGATGTTGAAGTGTTTATTTGATGCAGGCTGTGCTTGGCGCCCTCTAGGGGGGCTAAACCTCTCTTCGCTGCTGCAAGAGAGTGTCTATATAATATAATTCTCTCTCACTTTCTACATAATAAGATTGTCATTTTTTTGTGTCTTGTTCATGCTGCATTCATATCCCTGAGTGTGCATATGCTTCACGGCAGACCTTTTCTGGTTGCTGAATTCTGTTTGTCTCTGTTTCTGGCACATAATGAGGACTATGATGCATTTGTCCATACACTAAAAGTAGACCCTGACCAAGTTGGAGTCTAGGAGACCAAGGAGGAGGAGCGTTTTGCCCTTGGAATCCTCCCTGACGTCTTAGAGAAACTGAGGGTCAAACTCTTGCATCCAGACTAGAGACCTCATCCTACAGGAAGTAAGTGGTGTAGTGATGACTAGGGGAGGGGGGGGTGATGGAGTGAAAAGAGGGGAGGGGGTGGACGGGAGGGGGGAGGAACGGGGGAGAGAGAGAGGAGGGAGGATGTGGAGAGGAGGGAGAGTGTTGAGGGGAGGTGGGGGGTAGGCGGGGGCGGGTAGGGTGTTAGGGTGGGGTAGAGGGTAGGGAACTGCGTGGGGGTGATGAAGGGACGGGTGGGTAGGAGATGAGTGGGGTGATGAAGGATGAGGGTAGGAGGTATCGGGGCGGTAGAGGGCTAGGCGGTTTGTGCGGGGGTGTGTGTTGGGGGGGTTGGGGTGATGAGGGGTAGTTTAGTTGGTGGTGTAGAGGGGTAGGGGGGGGTGTGTGGTGTGTGATGAGGGGTAGGGTGGGTCGAGGGGTAGGGTGTGTGTGGTGTGATGTAGGGGGGTGTGGGGGTGGGGGTGGGGTAGAGGCGTAGGGACTGTGTGGGTGATAGGGGGGGAAAGGGTGGGTGGGAGTGTGTGGGGGTGAATGAGGGGGAAAGGGTTGGTTTGGAGAGTGGGTGTGGTGGTGTGAGGGGATGGAGGGAGGGGTGGGGTAGAGGCGTAGGTGATCTGTATGGGGATGATGCAGGGGGGTGAGTGGGTGTTGGGTGGTAGAGGGGGTAGGGTACTGTGTGGGGTATGAGGGGAAAGGGTTGGGTTGGGAGTGTTGAGGGAACAGGGTTGGGTTGGGTTGGGAGTGTGTGGGGTGTGAAGGGGGAAAGGGGTTGGGTTTGGGAGTGTTGGGGTGGTGAAGGGGGAAAGGGGTGGGGAGTGATGTGGGGTGTGAAGGGGGGAAAGGTTGCTGTTGGTGAGTGTGTGGGGGTGAAGGGGGAAAGGGGTGGTGAGGTATGGAGTGTGAAGGGGGTAGGTAGAGGGGAGGGGTAAGGGCATGCTGGTGTGTGGTTACGTGATTAGTACGTGTCACTATATTGTGTTTGTGGCTGTGTAACAGTTATGTGTGATTGGTTCTTTACTTCTGTCACTGTATTTTTTTTCAGCTGTCACTATATCATCGAGTCACTGTATGTCATCAGTCACCTATGTTCATTGGAAGATCAGGTGTTTCATAATGTTTTTGTGTATATGTGTAGTTTGTCGCAAAAAATAAACTGCTAATAATATATCCATGCCATTCAATAGAAACACCCTTTAGTATTTCACCGTCTGTCACTTATAGACTTGTTACATGTGCCTGTATATTTCTTAAAGGTAGTATGCATATATTGCTTTCCCATGCAGTATGTGTGTGGTATCCCCTGTGTGGGAATTTTTATTTATCCTTTTATTTAACTAGGCAAGCTCCAGTTAAGAACAATAATTTCTTATTTACAATGACAGCCTACCCCAGCCAAACCCTAACGCGTGGGCCAGAATTGGTGCCACCACCCCATGGGTGACTCCCAGATCGACGACTGGTTGTTGATACAACCTGGAATCAAACCAGGAGTCTGTAGTCGACATCTCTAGCACTGAGAATGTAGTGCCTATAGACCGGCTGCGCCATCAGGGGGCTCCGAGTGTATGACTGTATACATCAGCCAGTGTTATAGGAATACTGTGCATTTGTTTAAACGGCAGCACTTGTTCAGTGCATGTCATAGAATGCAATGCTATAGATTGGGTGTAACCATCTGAACCGTCTTATTCCTGATGCACCTTATAGAGCTGTCATGTTCTTTTTCAAGGATCATTTAAATGGGCAGTGGAGTAAAAAAGTGATTTTTTGTTTGGTGTGTGTAAGTGATATTTCTCTCACTTAGAAGGTTGAATATACACCCTGAAAATTTGAAAATTACTGATAATTGGCCGCTTTTAATGCTTACAAACTTTGAAGAAAAAAGACCCTGGAAGTTGTCGAGCGGTTCAGGGTGGGAGGAGTTTTTGGCCCACGCATGACATGCACAATCCGATTTGAATGTATTCTGAGCCAGGATGTACAGATCTTTTATTGTTGC
>NC_036839.1:38555194-38557427 GCF_002910315.2 Salvelinus sp. IW2-2015 | reverse complement strand
AGGGAAGAGAGCAGGAGGCAGGGCAGGGAGGGAAGGGAGGGAGTATAGGGGGAGCTGCATGGCAAGAAGGAGCAGAGGAGGAGCGAGGAGGGAGGATGGTATAGGGGGGAGCTGCATTGGCAAGAAGAGAGAGAAGGAGAGGGATTGGTGGGAGGGAGGCTACAGGGGGAGCTGCAAGGCCTAGGAAGAGGCAGGAGGAGGAGGGAGGGGTATAGGGGGAGCTGCAGGGCTAGGAAGAGAGGCAGGCTGAGGAGGGAGGGAGGGAGGGAGCTATAGGGGGAGCTGCAGGGCTGGAAGAGAGCAGGAGGAGGAGGGAAGGGATGGAGGTATAGGGGAGCTGCAGGGCTAGAGAAGAGAAAGGCAGCAGGAGGATGGAGGGATGGAGGTATTAGGGGAGCTGCAGGGCTAGGAAGAGGCAGGAAGGAGGAGGGAGGGAGGGAGGGAGGTAATTAGGGGGAGTGCGGGGCTAGGAAGAGATCAGGAGGAGGGAGGGAGGGAGGGAGGGAGGTATAGGGGAGCTGCGGCTTTAGGAAGAGGCAGGAGGAGGAAGGAGGAGGGAGGTGAGGCTATAGGGGGAGCTGCGGGGCTAGAAGAGAGCAGGAGGGAGGAGGGAGGGAGGGAGGGAGGTATAGGGGGAGCTGCGGGGCTAGGAGAGAGCGGAGGAGAGGGAGGGATGGCGAGGGAGGTATTAGGGGAGCTGCAGGGGCTTTAGGAAGAGAGTCAACATTTGCCAGAGCCATGAACAGGACCTGTATTTGAGGAGGGCACACAAACACTGCAACCACACGTCAGACAAACACACAACACATGCACCCACACTAAGGACACACACAACACATTGCCACACACTCAGACACCACCACAAACACATTGCACACACTCAGAACACACAAACACATGCACACACTCAGACACACCACAAGCACATTGCACACACTCAGACACACACTAAACACATGCACACACTCAGACACACACAAACACATGCACACACTCAGACACACACAAACACATGCACACACTCAGACACACACAAACACATGCACACACTCAGACACACACAAACACACACAGACACACACCACATGATGCAGGCATGAGAGACACAAGAGAGACACAATCACTGACGGTTCCATACACAATTGGAGAGATTTCCATTCACAAATATCACACCTACACACACACACATGTATAATGTTTTATAACAGATTAGAGCTGGGATGATAAATAACAAATTATCGACACAGACCATACCGATCACTTATCACAACTATTTTGCTGATATTATTCATTAAATAAGCAGCCTTTACTAGAGAAATGTGAAGTTTGAAACCAAATCAGTTTGCTAATATGGGTGATGTTAATGGCTACAACCATCAAACTAGTAGGAGGTGTTTAAAGAATCAAATTATAAAATGAATGTTTTAAACTATCCGTTCTATTTATCATTATCGCATCAATTCTGTCAGTTTATCCAGATATGGATTTTGGTCCGTATTGGCCAGCTTTAATACCCATCGTACGGCCAAAGAAACAGGTAAATGTCACCTAGAGGTGTTATGGGGTTACAGCACATAGACACAGTATGATTCTGACATCTCCATAAAGATGTAGTACTGACAGCAGTTCTACAAGCTCCAGTTATTCTAGAAGGACATGACGCCTGTCACTGAGGTGTGTGTTAATGTAGTGTACACACTGGCCACCAACCATAAAAACACACTCTGAGGAGGCGGCCATCAAATAACAGCCAAGTGCCTTCTCTACAGGTGAACCACAGTTTGAAATACGTTCGACCTTGTGGTAACAAACGCCTGTCCCTAACAKCCTGTTACTACTGCACTGAGACAGGCCAGAATCCAGGAAGACTCTCTGCCAACCCACATCACAGAAGCCCATGTTACACACAGGCACCTCGTTTATGGCGGTCCCCCTCTCCCGGGGGACTCATTTCACCGTGACACGGACCACTGCAGCTGGCAAAACAACAGAGCACAGGGTTTCGCTTTAGGGAACAACGGATGGAGATGAGAGTCTGACAGCTCTGTCTCTCTACTCTCTCTCTTTCCCCTGCTCTTTTCTGCAGTGCTGTTCTACAGTTGAGTGGAGTTTTCACTGACAAGATGATGGTCATGGCAAGGAAAATTGAGCAAGATGAAACTCCATCTCTCTCTCTCTCTCTTTTGTCTTCATTTTCACTTCTTCTATCTATTCTAACTTGTCCACGGAGCCC
>NC_036839.1:38512705-38550416 GCF_002910315.2 Salvelinus sp. IW2-2015 | reverse complement strand
TGTAGGTGTGTGTGTATACATGCCGGTGTGTGTAGGTGTGTGTGTGTATGCATGCCGGTGTGTTGTAGATGTGTGTGTATAATGCCGGTGTGTGTAGGTGTGTGTGTGTATGCATGCCGGTGTGTGTAGGTGTGTGTGTGTATGCATGCCGGTGTGTGTATGCATGCCGGTGTGTGTAGACGTGTGTGTATGCAGCGGCTGGGTGGGCTGTAGGTGTGTGTGTATACATGCCGGTGTGTGTGTATGCATGGCCGGTGTGTGTAGATGTGTGTGTATCATGCCGGTGTGTGTAGGTGTGTGTGGTATGTACATGCCGGTGTGTGTGTATGCATGCCGTGTGTGTAGTGTGTGGTGTATGCATTGCCGTGTGTGTAGGTGTGAGGTGTATACATGCCGGTGGTGTAGGTGTGTGTTGCATTGCCGGTGTGTTGTAGCTGTGTGTGTATACATGCCGGTGTGTGGAGGTGTGTGTGTATACATGCCGGTGTGTGTAGCGGTGTGGTGTATGCATCCGGTGTGTGTAGCTGGTGTGTGTATGCATGCCGTGTGTTGTAGGTGTGTAGGTTGTGTATGCATGCCGGTGTGTGTAGGTGTGTGTGTATGCATGCCGGTGTGTGTAGATGTGTGTGCATACATGCGGTGTGTGTAGCTGTGTGTGTATGCATGCCGGTGTGTGTAGGTGTGTGTGTATGCATGCCGGTGTGTGTAGATGTGTGTGCATACATGCCGGTGGTGTGTAGGTGTGTGTGTATGCATGCCGGTGTGTGTAGGTGTGTGTGTATACATGCCGGTGTGTGTAGGTGTGTGTGTATTGCGTGTGTGTGCATTGACGATGTCGTACCCACAGCAACGATAAAAACCATTCCCAACAGAAACCGTGGATTGACGGCAGCATTCGCGTGAAACTGAAAGCGCGAACCACTGCTTTTAACCAGGGCAAGGTGACCGGAAGCAGTGACCGAATCAAACAGTGTAGCTATTCTCTCCGCAAGGCAATCAAACAGCTAAGTCTCAGTACAGAGACAAAATCGAGTCGAATTTCAACAGCTCAGACACAAGAGTGTATGTGCAGGGTCTACAGTCAATCACGGATTACAAAAAGAAAAACCAGCCCCGTCGAGGACCAGGATGTCTTCTCCCAGACAGGCTAAACAACTTTTTGCCCGCTTTGAGGACAATACAGTGCCACTGACACGGCCCCCTACCAAAACCTGCGGCGCTCCTTCACTGCAGCCGAGGTGAGTAAAACATTAAACGTGTAACAACCCTCGCAAGGCTGCAGGCCCAGACGGCATTCCCAGGCCGCGTCCTCAGAGCATGCGCAGACCAGCTGGCTGGTGTGTTTACGGACATATTCAATCAATCCTTATCCCAGTCTGCTGTTCCCACATGCTTCAAAGGGCCACCATTGTCCTGTTCCCAAGAAAGCTAAGGTAACTGAGCTAAACGACTACCGCCCGTAGCACTCACTTCCGTCATCATGAAGTGCTTATGAGAGACTAGTCAGGACCATATCACCTCCACCCTACCGACACCCTAGACCCACTCCATTTGCTTACCGACCAATAGATCCACAGACGACGCAATCGCAACCACACTGCACACTGCCCTAAACCCATCTGGACAAGAGGAATACCCATGTGAGAATGCTGTCTCACGATTTACAGCTCAGCAATTTACACCATAGTACCCTCCAAACTCTCATCAAGCTCGAGACCCTGGGTCTCGACCCGCCTGTGCAACTGGGTCCTGACTTCCTGACGGCCGCCCCCAGGTGGTGAGGTAGGTAACAACATCTCCACCCCGCTGACTCTCAAACATGGGCCGGCCACAAGGGTGCGTTCTGAGCCCTCTCCTGTACTCCCTGTTCACCCACGACTGCGTGGCCATGCAACGCCTCCAACTCAATCATCAAGTTTGCTGATGACACTACAGTGGTAGGCTGATCCACCAACAACACCGAGACGGCCTACAGGGAGGAGGTGAGGGCCCTCGGAGTGTGGTGTCAGGAAATAACCTCATACTCAACGTCAACAAAACAAAGGAGATGATTGTGGACTTCAGGAAACAGCAGAGGAGCACCCCCCTATCCACATCGACGGTCAGTAGTGGGAGAAGGTGGAAAGTTTTAAGTTCCTCGGTGTACCAATCACGGACAAACTAACTGGTCCACCACACAGACAGCGTTGTGAAGAAGGCGCGCAGCAGCGCCTCTTCAACCTCAGGAGGCTGAAAGAAATTTGGCTTGTCACCAAAAAGCACTCACAAACTTCTACAGATTGCACAATCGAGAGCATCCTGTCGGGCTGTATCACCGCCTGGTACGGCAACTGCTTCCGCCACCAACCGTAAGGCTCTCCAGAGGGTAGTGAGGTCTGCAGAAACGCATCCACCAGGGCAAACTACCTGCCCTCCAGGACACCTACACCACCCGATGTCACAGGAAGGCCATAAAGATCATCAAGACAACAACCACCCAAGCCACTGCCTGTCACCCCGCTATCATCCAGAAGCGAGGTCAGTACAGGTGCATCAAAGCAGGGACCGAGAGACTGAAAAACAGCTTCTATCTCAAGGCCATCAGGACTGTTTAAACAGCCACCACTAACATTTAGCGGCCCGCTGCCAACTACTTGACTCAACTCCAGCCACTTAAAAATGGAAATTGATGGAAATTATGTAAAAAATGTACCACTAGCCACTTTAAGCAATGCCCACTTAATACAATGTTTACATACCCTACATTACCATCTCATATGTATATATACTGTGACTCTATATCATCTACTGCATCTTGCCCATCTTTATGCAATACATGTACCACTAGCCACTTTAAACTATGCCACTTTATGTTTACATACCCTACAGTACTCATTCATATGTATATACGTACTCTATACCATCTACTGCATCTGCCATGCCGTTCTGTTACCACCACTCATTCATATATCTTTATGTACATATTCTTTATCCCTTTACACTTGTGTGTGTGTGTAAGGTAGTAGTGTGGAATTGTTAGGTTAGATTACTGTTGGTGTATTACTGCATTGTCGGAACTAGAAGCACAAGCATTTCGCTACACTCGCATTAACATCTGCTAACCATGTGTATGTGACTAATAAAATTTTGATTTGATTTGATTTGTATACATGCCGGTGTGTGTAGGTGTGTGTGTGTATGCATGCCGGTGTGTGTAGATGTGTGTGTATACATGCCGTGTGTGTAGGTGTGTGTGTTATGCTGCCGGTGTGTTGTAGATGTGTGTGCATACATGCGGTGTGTACGTGTGTGTGTGATGCATGCCGGTTTGTGTAGATGTGTGTGTGTTATGCATGCGGTGTGTGTGTGAGATGTGGGTATACATGCCGGTGTGGTATAGGTGTGTGTGTATACATGCCGGTGTGTGTAGATGTTGTGTGTATGGCATTGCGGTGTGTGAGGTGTGTGTGTATGCATGCCGGTTGTGCTAGATGTGTGTGTATGCATTGCCGTGTGTGTAGGTGTGTGTGGTATACATTCCGGGTTGTGTGTAGGTGTGTGTGTATACATGTCGTGTGTGTTGTAGTGTGTTTGTGTATGCATGCCGTGTGTGTAGTGTGTGTGTAAATGCATGTCGGTGTTGTAGTGTGTGTAGGTGTGTTGTATGCATGCCGGTGTGTGTAGGTGTGTGGTATGCATGCCGGTGTGTGTAGGTGTGTGTGTATGCATGCCGGTGTGTGTAGGTGTGTGTGTATGCATGCCGTAGCGTGTGTTTATAGGTGTGTGTTTCATTGCCGTGTGGTGTGTGGTGTTGATGTGGGCGGTAGGGGGGCGGCCTAGGTAGTGTGTGTAGGTGTGTGTGTATGCATGCCGTGTGTGTAGGTGTGTATGCTGTGTTGTGTAAGGTGTGTGTAGGATGTGTGTAGGTGTGTGTAGATGTGTGTGTATGCATGCGGTGTGTGTAGTAGGTGTGTGTGGGTATAACAACTGACTACCATCTTATCTCTTCCTCATCCGCCAGGAGATTCTCGCAAACAACCCGCAGTGACAGTGGGGAAATGATTCCATTACAACTGGTATAGTGCTATGTCTGTCTGTTAGTGACAAGGCTGGCAGCAGCAGCAGGCCCAGCAGAGAGAAACCTATTAAGGATAACAGTGGATATGTGATAGGGAACGGGTATGTTCGGAGCACGCAGACATGTCATAGGACAAATAAACAGACATAAAGTCGACCATTCTCTCCCCTGATGGGAGCAGCAGTCACCCTCAACTTAAATGAGCTGCCTAGAGAGGCAGAACTACAGCTCCTTCTCCCAGATAAGCACTTGACATTCTGTTAGCGTTAGCAACCAGCCCTGGTGTGTGTGTGTGTGTGTGTGTGTGTTGTGTGTGTGTGTGTGTGTGTGTGGTGTGTTGTGTGTGTTGTGTGTGTGTGGGTGTGTGTTGTAGTGTGTGTGTGTTGTGTGTGTGTGTGTGTGTGTGAGAGAGAGAAGAGAGCTGTAGCCCAGTAGAGCTAATAAACAGCTATGAAACAGGCAAATGAAAACAAGCTTCTATTTAACAATTTTTATCTCATCCTTATAATCTATCCCCTCTTCTCTCTATCTACCTTCTACTAACCTGTTTCCCTCTCCTCACCCCCTATATCCTCACCTCATATCCTACGACTCCTCTCACCCCTATATCCTCCTCATATCTACGATCTCCTCACCCCTATTATTTCCTACTGCCCCCTACCCCCTAATCCTCTCCTTTCCCCCCTTATATCTTCTCTCACCCCTATATCCTCTCTCACCTCTCACACCCCTATCATCCTCTCCTCCACCCCTATACTCCTCCCCTTACCTCCCTCACCCCCTAATCCTCTCCTCACCCCCTACTAGCCTGCTCCTCACCTCTCCACACCCCCTATATCCTCTCCCTCACCCCCTATATCCTCTTCTCACCTCTCCACACCCCCTATATCCTCTCTACACCCTAATCCTCCTCACCCCTTATACCCTCTCTCACCCCTACACCTCTCCTCACCCCTATATCTCTCTCACACCCCTACACCTCACCTCTATATCCTCCTCACCCTTCCTAAACACTATATCCTAGTCCTCACCCCCTATATCTTCCTCCTCACCCCCATATCCTCTCTCATCACCGCTCCTCACCTTGATCCTCTCCTCCCCCTATATCTCTCCTCACCCCCTATATCCCTCCTCACCTATATCTCTCCTCACCCTCCTCACACCCATATCCTGTTCTCAGCTTACTCTTATTTCATCTCAACTAATAGACCTATATAGCGACGATGCAAGCAGAGATTGACACGCTAGCCCATTATCAATCTTTCATCTAGTCTTACGCATATTCAATGGATATGCCCCATGATTATCCTCTTGCTTCACCTCCTACAACCTTTGACCTAACTTCTATAGATCTTATCACCTACTATTTACATCTCGACTGCACCTGTCTAGCGCTCCCTCTCACCTCTGCGGACCTGCTAACGTCCCCAAGACGTCTATCGCCCACGTCCCCCCTAGTACGTCCACACGACTGAACACTTGAGACCAAGGCCGTGAGCCATGACTCGAGTCCCTCACCCCTTTGGACCGTGAGAGCCACGAAGTAGATGATGGCGTATCCAGACGACTCTATGATCTCTTCCTGCTATCTCATCTACGAGCACCCACTCTCCGCTTTGATCGTCGACCTGTCCTCTCTATAGCTCTCTCCAGCAACTCCCCATCCTTCCTGCTTTCTCTAAGTTTGCTAGCCACGTTGCCTTCTCTTCCCCGTGAGCCACCTGTTATTAAGTGAGATGATATTCCGTATGATGAGGCCAGGAAGAGGGAAAACCAGTGGCCAAGTAGAGAGATGGAAGTGAATGAGGACAAAGAATGAGTTTAGGGGCCGTTGAGAAGATGGAGAGGATTAGGGAGACGAAGGAGCCAGACAGGACCCAGAGAGAGATGGGGAGGAGTGCTGAATAATGAGAGAGGAGCCAGGGAGAAGACGGAGGTAGTGGGGGAGAGAGTGAGACAGGAGCCAGGAGAGAAGAAGGGGAGGAGTGGGAGAGAGATGAGAAGGGAACAGGAGAGAGAAGGAGGAGTGGGAGAGAGATGAGAGAGAAGCCAGGGAGAGAGATGGGGGAAGTGCTGGAGAAGAGATGAGAGAGGAGCCAGGGAGAGAGAAGGGGAGGAGTGGGTGAGAGAGATGAGAGAGGAAGCCAGGGAGAGAGATGCGGGAGGAGTGCTGGAGAGAAGATGAGACAGGAGCCAGGGAGAGAGAAGGGAGAGTGGGGAGCGAGATGGGGGAGGTAGGGGAGGGAGAGAGATGGGAGATGGGGGAGAGAGATGGGGAGGAGTGGGGGAGAGAGATGAGAGAGTAGAGAGTAGAGAGGAGAGATGAAAGAGTAGAGAGTAGAGAGGTTGAAAGATTAGAGAGTAGAAGAGAGTAGAGAGTAGAGATGTTGAAAGATTAAGAGTGAGAGGTTGAGTTGAAGATGAGAGAGTAAAGAGAGTAGAGAGTTGAAAGATGAGAGAGTAGAAGAGAGTAGAGAGGTTGAAAGATTAGAGAGTAGAGAGGTTGAAAGTATGAGAGAGTAGAAGAGAGTAAGAAGGTTGAAAGATTAGAGAGTAGAGAGGTTGAAGATAAGAGAGTAGTAGAGAGTAGAGAGGTTGAAAGATTAGAGAGTAGAGAGGTTGAAAGATGAGAGAGTAGAAGAGAGTAGAGAGGTTGAAAGATTAGAGAGTAGAGAGGTTGAAAGATGAGAGTGTAGAAGAGAGGTAGAGAGGTTGAAAGATTAGAGAGTAGAGAGGTTGAAAGATTAGAGAGTAGAAGAGAGTAGAGAGGTTGAAAGATGAGAGAGTAGAAAGAATAGAGAGGTTGAAGATTAAGAGTAGAGAGGTTGAGAGATGAGAGATTAGAAGAGAGTAGAGAGGTTGAAAGATGAGAGAGTAGAGAGAGTAGAGAGGTTGAGAGGTTGAGAGATGAGAGAGTAGAAGAGAGTAGAGAGGTTGAAGATGAGAGAGATAGAGAGAGTAGAGAGGTTGAAAGATAGAGAGTGAGAGGTTGAGAGATGAGAGAGTAGAAGAGTAGAGAGGTTGAAAGTGAGAGAGTAGAAGAGAGTAAGAGGTTGAAAGATGAAAGAGTAGAAGAGAGTAGAGAGATAGAGAGGTTGAGAGATGAGAGAGTAGAAGATAGTAGAAGAGTTGAGAGATGAGAGAGTAGAAGAGAGTAGAGAGTAGAGAGGTTGAGAGATGAAGAGTAGAATAGAGTAGAGAGTAGAGAGGTTGAGAGATGAGAGAGTAGAAGAGAGTAGAGAGGTTGAGAGAGATGAAAGAGTAGTAGAGAGTAGAGAGGTTGAAAGATGAGAGAGTAGAAGAGAGTAGAGAGTAGAGAGGTGAGAGATGAGAGAGTAGAAGAGAGTAGAGAGTAGAGAGGTTGAGAGATGAGAGAGTAGAAGAGAGTAGAGATAGAGAGGTTGAGAGATGAGAGAGTAGAAGAGAGTAGAGAGTAGAGAGGTTGAGAGATGAGAGAGTAGAAGAAGAGAAGAGGTGAGAGATGAGAGAGTAGAAAAGAGTAGAGAGTAGAGAGGTGAGAGATGAGAGAGTAGAGAGTTGAGAGACATGGGGAGGAGTCAGGGGAGAGAGAGTAGAGAGCGAGAGATGAGAGGTTGGGGAGAGCCAGGAAGAGAGATAGAGAGTAGAGAGGTTGAGAGATGAGAGAGTAGAAGAGAGTAGAGAGTAGAGAGGTTGAGAGATGAGAGAGTAGAGAGGTTGAGAGACATGGGGGAGGAGTCAGGGAGAGAGAGTAGAGAGCGAGAGATGAGAGAGTTGGGGAGGAGCCAGGGAGAGAGAGTAGAGAGTAGAAGGGACGATAGCAAAAGAAAAAGGGAGGGATAGAGAAAGAGGTCAAGGCATAAGACGGCAGAGAGTATGAGGGATGGAAAAAGAGCAAAGAGCCGAGAGAGAAGAGGGGAGGATGGAGGACAGTAAAATACCAGACCAATGATATATTATATCATTATGTGGCAGAAGTGMCAGCTTGAATAGAATAGACACCATTGGAGGCCATCAAAATAATTATTGATCATCCATCTGATTCAACATGTACTCTCAGTCTCCTACACAACAAATACTACATGTCAGAGTACTAATCTGAGAAATGAACCATGATTTATCTAGCCTGACGACTCACACTAAAGTCTTCCYTTGCTCTGTCGTTCACGACATACTTTAGTCTGAGACTGCCATCGTTGATTTAYTTTATGGTGACGAGGGGCATGAGGAGCGTTGTACAAAACAAAGTCATCAGCGATTGGATCATCTCTAACCAATCAGAGTATAAAAGRCAATGAAAKATMTTCTAACTGCAGCTTTACCCAATCTGGTTATGGCCCAACCCATCTATTTCTGAACCAATCAGATGGCCCCGAATGGTGAAGGGCCTGGGAGGTAGTCATTGTGGAAAATAAACTAACGTCCATGGGCATGGCCTAGCGTTTGGCCGGAGCAAGGAGTCTGGCTAGCCAGGCAATGATTTATGTCTTGTTCCAGTCTTTCTATAGGCAGTCAGTTAAACAGTGCTACCACCCTCTGGCCTATTGTTATTTTATTGACAATCAATATAATCTACTGCAGCCCTCATCCTCCACATACAACACCGGTTCTGCCAGTCACATTCGGTCCCCAAAGCACACACATTCCTGGGTCGCTCGTCTTTTCAGTTCGCTGCAACTAGTGACTGGAACGAGCTGCAACAAACACTCAAACTGGACAGTTTTATCTCAATCTCTTCAAATCAAATCAAAACAAATTGCCGAATACAACAGGTGTAGACCTTACAGTGAAATGCTTACTTACAAGGCCTTAACGAACAATGCAGTTCTTAGAAAAATACGTGTTAAGTAAAAAATAGATAAGTAAAACATAAGAAATAAAAATATCAAATAGTTAAAGAGCATAAGTAAAATAACAATAGCGAGGCTATATACAGGGGGTACCGGTACAGAGGAAATGTGCGGTGGCACCGGTTAGTCCAGGTAATTGAGGTAATATGTACATGTAGGTTAAAACCTCTTAGGGCTAGGGGGCAGTGTTCGGAAYTTCGGATAAATGACGTGCCCAAAGTAAACTGTCTGTCACTCAGGCCCAGAAGCTAGGATATGTATATAATTGGTAGCAGTGAATAGAAAACACCCTGAAGTTTCTAAAATTGTAKAAATAATGTATGTGAGTATAACGGAACTGATATGGCAYGCAAAAACCAGAGGAAAATCCATCCAGAAWTMTTTTTMMGGGGTCASAGTCCATTTCAAGCTTGTCTATGGGATATACAAATAAATAGCTCCCAGATTGCGGTTCCTATGGCTTCCACTAGATGTCAACAGTCTTTAGAAAGGGTTTCAGGCTTGTTTTTTTTTTATGAATTAGTAGTTTTTCAAGGTGGCTCTCATTTTGACTGTAGTCTTGGATGAGGGCGCGCACCTCGTTATTTATCTCCGGAATTGAACATACTACATTCGGTCTTAAATTTTATAGTTTATTTACATATTAGGGTACCTGAGGATTGATTAGGAACGTTGTTTGACTTGATTGGATTAAGTTTATTGGTAACTTTTCGGATTCCTTTGTTTGCATGTTGAACGAGTGGAACGGGTGGATTGCTGAATCAAACGCGCCAACTAAACTGATTTTTTMGGGATATAAAGAAGGACTTTATCGAACAAAACGACCATCAGTTGTGTAGCTGGGACCRTTGGGATTGCAAACAGAGGGGGATCTTCAAAGGTAAATTATTTATTTTATCGCTATTTCTGATTTTTGTGARGCCTCTCCTGGTTTAGAAAATGTTTTTAATGCTGGTGTATGTGGGGCGCTGTCCTCAGATAATCGCATGGTATGCATTCACCGTAAAGCCTTTTTGAAATCTGACAACGCGGTTGGATTAACAAGAAGTTAAGCTTTTAAATTATGTAGGACACTGTATGTTCATGAATGTTTAATATTACAATTTTGTCATTTGAATTTGGCGCACTCCAGCTTCACCGGATGTTGTCGATTTTGATCCCGGTAACGGGATCCGTGCACTAGTGACTATGCATAGATAATAAACAGAGAATAGCAGCAGCGTAAAAAAGAGGGGGGGGGGGGGGGGGCAATGCAAATAGTCTGGGTAGCCATTTGATTAGCTGTTCAGGAGTCTTACGGCTGGGCCATACGCACTACCCTCTGTAGTGCCTTGCAGTCAGAGGCCGAGCAGTTGCCATACCAGGCAGAGATGCAACCAGTCAGGATGCTCTCGATGATGCAGCTGTAGAACCTTTTGAGGATCTGAGGACCCAAGACAAATCTTTTGGCATGGGTCTCCTGAGGGGGAATAGGTTTTGTTGTGCCCTCTTCATGACTGTCTTGGTGTGCTTGGACCATGATAGTTTGTTGGTGAAGTGGACACCAAGGAACTTGAAACTCTCAATGCTCCACGACAGCCCCGTCGATGAGAATGGGGGCGTGCTCGGTCCTCCTTTTCCTGTAGTCCACAATCATCTCCTTTGTCTTGATCACGTTGATGGGAGAGGTTGTTGTCCTGGCACCACAGGGTCTCCTCCCTATAGGCTGTCTCATCATTGTCGGTGATCAGGCCTACTATTGTTGTGTCATCAGCAAACTTAATGATGGTGTTGGAGTCGTTCCTGGCCGTGCAGTCATGAGTGAACAGGGAGTACAGGAGGGGACTGAGCACGCACCCCTGAGAGGCCCCCGTGTTAAGGATCAGCGTGGCGGATGTGTTGTTACCTACGCTTACCACCTGGGGGCGGCCGTCAGGAAGTCTAGGATCCGGTTGCAGAGGGAGTTGTTTAGTCCCAGGGTCCTTAGCTTAGTGATTAGCTTTGAGGGCACTATGCTGTTGAATGCTGAGTTGCAGTCAATGAATAGCATTCTCACATAGGTGTTCCTTTTGTCCAGGTGGGAAAGGGCAGTGTGGACTGCAATAGAAATTGCATCATCTGTGGATCTGTTAGGGTGGTATGCATATTGGAGTGGGTCTAGGGTTTCTGGGATGATGGTGTTGATGTGAGCCCTGACAAGCCTTTCAATGTACTTCATGGCTACAGAAATGAGTGCTACGGGTTGGTAGACATTTAGGCAGGTTACCGTAACATTCTTGGGCACAGGGACTATGGTGGTCTGCTTGAAACAAGTTAGTATTACAGACTCAGACAGGGAYAYATTGAAAATGTCGGTGAAGACACTTGCCAGTTGGTCAGCGCATGCTCGGAGTACACGTCCCGGTAATCCATCTGGCCCTGCGGCCTTGTGAATGTTGACCTGTTTAAAGTTCTTACTCACGTCGGCTGTGGAGAGCGTGATCACACAGTCGTCCGGAACAGCTGGTGCTCTCATGCATGTTTCAGTGTTGCTTGCCTCGAAGCGAGCATGGAAGTAATTTAGCTCATCGGGTAGGCTCGTGTAACTGGGCAGCTCGCGACTGTGTTTCCCTTTGTAGTCTCTCATAGTTTGCAAGCCCTGCCACATCCGATGAGCGTCGGAGKCGGTGTTTGATCTTAGTCCCGTATTGATGCTTTGCCTATTTGATGGTTCGTCGGAGGACATAGCGGGATTTCTTATAAGCTTCCGGGTTACAATCCCGCTCCTTGAAAGCAGCAGCTCTACCCTTTTGGTCAGTGTGTATGTTGCCTGTAATCCATGGCTTCTGGTTGGGATAAGTATGCACAGTCACTGTTGGGAAGATGTCATCGATGCACTTATTGATGAAGCCAGTGACTGATGTGGTGTACTCCTCATGGCATTTGAAGAATCCCAGAAC
Source organism: Salvelinus sp. IW2-2015 (assembly GCF_002910315.2). NCBI lineage: Eukaryota > Metazoa > Chordata > Actinopteri > Salmoniformes > Salmonidae > Salvelinus > Salvelinus sp. IW2-2015. The sequence goes on along the minus strand of NC_036839.1, from coordinate 38,538,612 downwards.
ATATTTCTGTCTGTGCTAGCAAAACAGTCCTGTAGCTTGGCATCTGCTTCATCTGACCACTTTTTTATGGACCGAGTCACTGGTGCTTCCTGCTTTAGATTTTGCTTGTAAGCAGGAATCAGGAGAATAGGGTTATGGTCAGATATGCCAAATAGAAGGCGAGGGAGAGCTTTGTATGCATCTCCGTGTGTGGAGTAAAGGTGGTATAGAGATTTRTTCCCTCTGGTTGCACATTTAACATGCTGGTAGAAATTTGGTAAAACTTATTTAAGTTTCCCTGCATTAAAGTCCCCYGCCACTAGGAGCGCCGCCTCTGGATGAGCGTTTTCCTGTTTGCTTATGGCCGTATAGAGCTCATTGAGTGCGCTCTTAATGCCAGCATCGGTTTGTGGTTGTAAATATACAGCTACAAAGAATATAGATGAAAACTCTCTTGGTAAATAGTGTGGTCTACAGCTTATCATGAGATACTCTACCTCAGGCGAGCAAAACCTTGAGACTTCCTTAGATATTGTGCACCAGCTGTTGTTTACAAATATATATAGACTCAAAGACTCAATCATGGACACTCTTACTGATAGTTGTGGCTGCTTTGCGTGATGAATTGTTGTCTCTACCTTCTGGTACTTTGTGCTGTTGTCTGTGCCCAATAATGTTTGCACCATGTTTGTGTTGCTACCATGTTGTGCTGCTGCCATGTTGTGTTGCTACCATGTTGTTGTCATGTTGTGTTGCTACCATGRTGTGTTGTCATGTGGTGCTGCCATGCTATGTTGTTGTCTTAGGTCTCTCTTTATGTTGTGTTGTCTCTCTTGTCGTGATGTGAGTTTATTTATTTATATTTTAATCCAATGAGGACTTTTGCCTTTTGGTAGGCCGTCATTGTAAATAAGAATTTGTTCTTAACTGACTTGCCTAGTTAAATAAAGGTTCAATACAATTAAATACAATAAGAATATGATGAGTGGGAGATGGTCATTCGAAGTACTGCCCTCTGGAGGAAGTACATACCAATAACGGACAATACAGAGACCATATGGGGTGGGGTGAGCTAGCTCTTAGAAGGCACACACACACACTAACAAACGCACACGCAGACACACACCAACACACACACACTCTCTCTCTCACAAACACATACACACACACAGCTTTGACCTTTCATCCATCTCTCTGTGGTGAAAACCCCATTGTGATCTGAAGGTTTATCATTGATTATAGAGCCAAGACAGATGACATACAGTACTCTCACCCTTAACACGCCCTTTACAATCACCTCTGTGTGTGCGTGCATGTGTGTGTGTGTGCGTGCTGGTCCTCTCAGCAGCCATGCCCCCCGATGAACACTAAGCAGATTCTTCACATCAGAATAATAATTTCTAAACAAACCGTATTTAATCGACTGTGCGCCTCCGTGGCAGTTTCCGTCTGGTGGTTGCTGCGTGACAGCTTCTTCTAAATTACAAATATCAATCTGCCACAGCAGGAGCAGAGCTGGCAAGCTCCTCACAGGGGTCCACCATCAAAATGCTCCCCATCAAAACGTTCCGCTCCTCTCGCCACCCACCCATCAAACACAGCATAATCAAACCGCGTCAAACGGAACACTCACATCAAAACCGTAAACTGCAACATCAAAAGATTAAACCACCCTTGTCATCAAAGCCTGCTCCTGGTGCGAGTTCCTGCGAAAGGATAGCGAGGCTCCCGAGAGCTTTCCCTTTTCTTCGAGCTAGGTGTCAACTGCTGAGGTAAAACTGGATGATGCTTTTAACTTTTAGGTAGCTAGCTACAAATCTAAACAATGCCTTGGAACATTTTGACCTTCTGTGGCTGCGTTTAGACAAGCAGCCCAATTCTGAATTTTTTGTTCACTAATTGGTCTTTTGACCAATCAGATCAGCTCTGAAAAAAGATCTAATGGGAAAAGATCTTATGTGATTGGTCAATATACCAATTAGTGGAAAAAATATCAGAATTGTGCTGCCTGTGTGAACACTGGCCTTGTGGCTCTAGCACGCGTGATGTGGCCTGAGGGCAGGAAACAGTGAACAGACAAACATTAACACCAAAGGCACCAATCTGCTCTGTAATCAGGCCTCTCCCTCAGCGTATTRCCCTCGTTACCAAGCCCTGCTCCTTCCCGTTCTCCCCCTGCAGCCCGGCTTTTCCAGAACCATCGAGTTATTGATACATTTCGCCACGGGATCACCTCAAATTGGTCCCCTGCAAGGCAACCAGCTGGCGGGGAGGCCTGATTCAATCGACGTTGGGAAAAACACACAGATCACTCATTCAATTCAAGGCCTCATTTAATCCAAGGCCTGTGTGTAGACTKGGGTTTCCGTTAGCCTGCTGCTACTCTCTGATCATCATCTATGCATAGTCACTTTAACTCTACCTACATGTACATATTACCTCAATTAGCCCGACTAACCGGTGCCCTCGTACATTGACTCTGTACAGGTACCACCTGTATATATCCTCGCTACTATTTTCACTCTCATTTTACTKTTTTTTTTCTTTTTTTTTCTTTAGTTATCTATTGTTTACCTAATACCTATATTTTACTTAAAAAATGCACTGTTGGTTAGGGCTTGTAAGTAAGCATTTCACTGTAAGGTGAACACCTGTACACCTGTTGTATCGGCGCACTTGACAAATACACTTTGATTTGATTAATTTTTTTAATTGACAGGCAGTTCAATTAAATTGCGCAGGCCAAATGTCTGGGTGAACAAGAAAAAATACCATTGCGAAATAATGCTTTTTAGACAATTTTTAACTAAATACCAGTCGATGTAAATACATTTGACTGGTCATGCTTATCCATCTATAGGTTAATTTGCATAATTTTGTGGAATTAAATTGCTGCGTGTACAGTATATTCATTATGTATCTTATTTATCACATGCCTACAGCATACAGATATACAGCCTGTGACTGGAAAATCTGTCAGTGGAAGAGCTGCTGCAGCATCTTGTGGTGCTTTCAAGACAACTGGGATCTCCAGTTGTACGAGGTCAAATCATGACGTCAGTGATATTCAGGTSGGAAAATCTGAGCTCTAGAAAGAGGTCTGAGTTGGATGAGTTGGAATCCGTGTTGGAATCCGAGTTGGATAACCATTCAAAAATATTTTCCCAGTTGGAGCTTGTTTTTTTCCCACTTCCCAGTTGTCTTGAATGCACTGAAGTCGGAAGGCTGAGATTTGCGAGTTCCCAGTTGTTTTCAGTTGTTTTGAACGCATCAAGGGCAAGAGAAGGCTGGCTTCATCAACGCGTCACACACCACTTTGCTATGAGCTGGAGGCAGTATTCATTTTGAAAACAACATTTAATAGGCTACTTAATTGTTTGAAACTTGAAGGTTTTAATACACATTATGAAGCATGTCTTACCTTGCTTCAAAGTAGCCTATTAAATCTCCTCTCGGGCTCCCGAGTGGCGCAGCGGTCTAAGGCCCTGCATCTCAGTGCTAGAGGTGTCACTACAGACCCTGGTTTGATTCCAGGCTGTTTCACAACCGGCTGTGATTGGGAGTCCCATAGGGTGGCCCAGAATTGGCCCAGTGTCGTTCGGGTTTGGCTGGGGTAGGCTGTCATTGTAAATAATAATTTTGTTCTTAAGTGGCTTGCCTGGTTAAATAAAAAAGTGTACATTACTAATGGATATTTTCATCTCTGTAACATTAAACCGCTCACATGTGCAYTGCCCTTTCGACAACATTGTTTTCCTGCTAATTGCATTATGGAACGAACTAACATTAGAGCGTAGCCTGCTGTCTGGGCGCATTGCTGCGCTTATAATGTAAATAAATAATAGTTTATCAACATTTAAACTTGAGACTGACTCCCAATCACAGCCGGTTGTATGAATTTGGGATCCATCTTCCCACGAGTGTCCCAGAGTCTGTTTGGAACAGGCTATTTCTTCCTCCACAAGCTGACCAATAGAATAGGTAGCCTAAACGTTTCTAATACAGAGGATTGACATAGTGATTTTGCTGTTAGTTACTGGTCTTGTTGGCTGAGGAAATGTAAATGTGGAAAGTTATTCTAACATGTTCAAAGTACACATCAGAATTCGGTAAGAACACCGCACATAGTTGCATCCTTGACTMGCATGTTCTGTTAATATGAATMACCATATTGTAYAWGTGCTGTCATTCTGAGCACTGTGGGTSGACGCCCTAATCAGGTTACSCARCCAAWGSACATGGGTCCGGTACATTTCRCAAATGTCCAGTAAATTTAAATGTTGCCGGTCAAATGTCCGGCGCCACATTTTCCTAACGGAAACCCTGGTGTTGACATACTGTTCTTGGCTTAGTTCTCTGTGGATAGTTTTATCCCAGGGCTGCTACGGTAACGCAATCATGATGTAATGTTTAGAAACCAAACCGTGTTTTCTCAGGGGGAAAGTCAAGCCGCCAGGTAAAGGCGGGAACATTTCTCAACAGGAGCACGCTCACAAAACCTTTTTGAGAATCCGCGTGTGACCCCCTTTGCGCTGACCTGAATCAACACATGCACTTACTCACACACACACTGGCACAAACACACACACACACCGGCACAAACACACACACACACTGGCACAAACACACACACACACACACACACATATTGACGATGCGAGTAACAGAATAATGGAGCGGTTGACAAAATGTCAGAGACGTGCAGTACTAACCTACTCTCCTCTCCGCTGAGGCACTTAACATTCCCAATGTTATATCTCCTTCCACATAGAGTGGTCTGCTAGCCCTCGCTGTAATCCAATACCTGGGTGTTTAAACGCTACAGGACCACTTCATGACTACTGCCTAATGGCTTTTTAACAGCCCCCAGTACACACAGAGATGAGGCCATATAAAACAATTAAATGCTCATGCAGGGAAGGGGATGTTGGAAAATGAATGAACAGGGAAGCCACGGGGAGTGCCGTACATGGCCCCGTGGGAGAGAGCGCCTCATTATGACCCCCGGAGGTGGAGAGGAAGGCTAGAGGAAATGTGCATTGACTGACGTAGGGGCTACAGGATAGGGGAGTTGCTAGAATAAGCTTATGTATCGAATAACCTAACCTTTAGCTTCGGCCTATGTTGAATGGATTCCTAAATTAGTTCAATAATAATGAATATAGTCCAAGTTTGCAAATATTTACTTTGAAAAACTCCATAAAGGTTATACCAAGGTGATTCAACTGGGGGTCCGCGATCCCCTAGTGGTCCGCAGAGGTACTGTAGTGGGTCAGCAAAAAAATATTTCCCCAGGCAAAAAAATATTATTTTGAACATCGCTAGCAACAACAGAATAAACCAATTTTGAATTACATACCGACAGTAGAAAAAAAGGAAAATACCTTATTTCTAATGATGTCCACATTATTTCTCAACTCCTAGTTTTGAGCAAATTACACTTACTGGAGTATCTGACATCGGCTTTGAAAAACAGCCGTSAATAGGCTACCAGAGAGACAAGCTGTTGATCTTTCATCACTTGGACATACACTACATTTCAAAAGTTTGGGGTCACTTAGAAATGTCCTTGTTTTTGAAAGAAAAGCTAATTTTTTATTCATTAAAATAACATCAAAACACCAGTCTCAACGTCAACAGTGAAGAGGCAACTCCGGGATGTTGGCCTTCTAGGCTGACTTGCAAAGAAAAAGCCATATCTCAGACTGGCCAATAAAAATAAAAGATTAAGATGAGCAAAAGAACACAGACACAGGACAGAGGAACTCTGACTAGAAGGCCAGCTTCCCGGAGTCGCCTCTTCACTGTTGACGTTGAGACTGGTGTTTTGCGGGTACTATTTAATGAAGCTGCCAGTTGAGGACCTGTTTCTCAAACTAGACACTCTATTGTACTTGTCCTCTTGCTCAGTTGTGCACCGGGGCCTCCCACTCCTCTTTCTATTCTGGTTAGAGCCAGTTTGCGCAGTTCTGTGACGGAAATAGTACACAGCYTTGTACCAGATCTACAGTTTCTTGGCAATTTCTCGCATGGAATAGCCTTCATTTCTCAGAACAAAAATAGACTGACAAGTTTCAGAAGAAAGTTATTTGTTTCTGGCAATTTTGAGCCTGCAATCGAACCCACAAATGATGATGCTCCAGATACTCAACTAGTCTAAAGAAGGCCAGTTTTAGTGCTTCTTTAATCAGAACAACAGTTMTCAGCTGTGCTAACATAATTGCAAAARGGTTTTCTAATGACAAAATAGCCTTTTAAAATGATAAAGTTGGATTAGCTAACACAACGTGCCATTGGAACACAGGAGTGATGGTTGCTAATAATGGGCCTCTGTACGCCTATATAGATATTCCATAAAAAAATCAGCTGTCTCAAGCTAAAATAGTAATTTACAACATTGACAATGTCTACACTGTATTTCTGATCAATTTGATGTTATTTTAATGGYCAAAAAATGTGCTTTTCTTTCAAAGACAAGGACATTCCTAACTGACCCCAAACTTTTGAATGGTAGTGTACATTTTTGCCAACACATTGCTAACCTTTGTTTAACCAGCTGAACAGATACTCTTAGCCAATATGGGTTTGGAGTTACCTTTCTTGCTAATAGGCTATGTTAGAGTTTACAATAATGAAAAACTATTTACCAAATCTATTAATTTRWAAATGTTGATTTCTTCTCCTTGCCACACTTTTCTGTAATTTCAACAGTAAAACACTTTAGAATGCACAGTAACAACACCTTCAATGTGTTTTACAGCATTAATGCTGTAGATTGCACTGTATTCTGGGTAAAATTATAAAAAATACTGTTATTAACTTTAATTGTAAGCCTTGTGTAAAAATTACTATAAGATATTGTATTAGCTGTAGTTGGCGACGCCAAACGGTCTGTGGTATGTGAGAGAGAAAGAGAGCTTTATTGCATAGTTGAAACCAAGCTGTTCTCAGTCTTTGTGGTTTCTGCTGGTTTTGACTAGCAGAAGTTACTATTTGCGTAGTATTGGGAATTTTCCAGAACATGTGTGTTCATTTCAGCGGAGTCAGCAAGAATAGTGCACTCTATGTGTGTGTCTGGATCATGAGACACCATTAGACATGCACCTGTCTGGGGAGTGGACATGACTGTTKATTTTTMAACCATTGCTATGGCTCTAAAGTTTCCATGCCCTAATYTGAAACCAAACTAAAATGAGTGCAAGGCAAAAGGATAATGGTGGCTAAATGCCAGAGGGGATGAGTCATTAAGAGGAGTTACTATGTGTGTGACGTAAGGATGAAACCGGTATAAAGAGTGTGTGCCAAGGCTGAAAAGTTAGTTGTTTTCATGAACCAGCTCGGCTTATATTATTATTGTAATAAAAGTCTATTTGAACTCACAGACTCCGGTATTTGAGAAATATTATTGACTGAATATTTCCACGACTTAAATGGCGAACCAGCCAGGAGTGGCGAAAAGGGACCAGAGACGGTGAWAATCTGCAGTTGTGGACGGTTTTGGGCGAACTACACAAAGTGGCCACTTTAAAAGGTAAGCAACATTTTTGCTTAAATAGTATAGAGTTTTGTGTGGTTCGCTCCAGGACACGGCCTCAACGGTAGGTCACCAAGTGGGTGTCTCCAAATTTGACAAACCAAAGAAGTATTGGGAGCTTTTGAGTTCAATGAAATGTATGCAAAATAATGGGGGGATAAAAAGCTTTGAGGGTTGCAACASTGAAAATATAGTATAGTAATTGGTGTGTGTGACCAATTGCAGAGGGAGATTTATGTGCTTCATCTTTCTTGACTGGCTCAGTTGAGTGGGGTTATTCATCTGATTTGTTCGGACAGTTCATCTGACCAGTTGTTCAGTCTGTTTGAGTTGTGACTACGTTGTTTGATTCAGTTTGGCTGGACATATTTGTTTAAACCTGTTTGAGTTTGCGCKCAAAACGCAGCCCATTCATCTTATTCAGTCAGTCCGAGTCAGGTGGGTCATTCATTTCATCCAGCTCGCTCAGTTGCTCAGCTGGGGTGGGTGTTCAGTCTKGTTCAGGTTATCTGTCTGGCCTGTCGACTGTTCTGTTCGATCTAGTTCGGGAGTGGCAACTGTTTATCTGCATGGTCGAATAAAATTAAATAGAAATCCTGTAATACCGCTTATCGTGACTAGGAAGTGAATCGATAAGGACTGCTTAGATGGGTATAATTCCTGTGATACCGCCTATTACATTGAGGAAATGAATTGATCCATGGGGACTGCTTGGATGGGTAAAATTCCTGTATATTATTGCCTTTTCTGTGTTGAGGAAGTGAATCAGAAAACCGCTACATTTCCAGGTCGCTTAAGAAAAGTGTGAGACAAGTAAAAATCCTGTATAATATTGCCTTTTCTGTGTCGAGGAAGTGAATCAGAAAAGTGCTGTATAATCAGGTCGCTTACGAAAGCGTAAGAGGTATGTGAAACTGAGTGTGAAAGTTCTCTGCTGTTGGTGGGAAAAGGGTTGTGAGCGTCTCCTGAACCGTCACTTGAGTGTGACCTGGAGGAGGGGACGCATCTGGTCCTGCACCAGGAGAGGTGAATATAAATGGTGTGAGAGAGACTGTTGAAGTAATATAAATACTAGAAGTTTGAACAGTCCGGATATATTAAAAAATATATGAACATTATAGTAAGGTAGTAATAAATGTCAAGACGACATCAGCGATTGCCCYGTGAGGCCAATAAAAATTGCACACTGTGTTGCAAGATAGAAGAAAATACAGTATATAGAAAATACAGTATATAGAAAATACAGTATATAGAAATTGCAACATTTGAAGTAAGAATATGCTCAAAAAGAGAGAACAATGATAAAAACCTAGAGACAGGGGCAATAACCAATAGACCGAGTACAATAGTCAGAGAAAGAAAAATGATGTGGATATAAATAGGAGGGAATAGGTTATAATCAAGTCACTCAGGGCTTGAACAGACCGTTGAAGATGTTTAGCCCTGGACCTGTAGGGAGAAATCTAAGAACAAGAGAATAAGAGTGGTTTTAATGAAGTGAATAGCACAATGAAATGAAACTAGGAGGCAAAGAATAAATACGTATATCACAGGAAAATTATTTTTTCAATAAAACCATGGAGTTMCTGAAAGAAGCACATGAAAATTCTAACAATTCGGCTCGAATATGGAAAGAATTGAGCAAACTGGATAATATTGAGCAACATTTCCCTGCTAACGGAAAATTCAAATCAAATAAAGAATTCAGGGAGGCAATTATGAATTGGCACAATCACATAAAACCAGGATCAAAAGCTCAATATACCAGTGTTTTGAAGTTAGCGTACTCTCAGCGTAATTGCACTAACAGGACTATTTTGAGAATGGATAGTGTAAAATGGGGTACTTGGTAAAGTCGTTCAGGCTATTTTGTTCAGATTTCAAAGCACTAATGTGGATGTACCAGAGTGCAGAGTGGCTGATGAGTTTACAAATGCTCAAAGCCGGGTTGAATATGGCCGGTGTCAGTAAACGTCAGGAACATAATGTAATTTGAATTATTGCCAGCGGCACAGTTAGTTAACAAACAAGTAAAGAGCCTTACCAGCTCTGCGAGGTGAGTAGAATGGAGAGTGAAGATGTATTCTCTTGTTTATGTCTGGAAGTAGTGTTAGCTAAATTAGCTAGCCAACTTTAGCCAGTTAGCTTGGGTGCTTGACTGCCTTGTGGGAAAAAATATTAGGCATTATGAATCAGAAAGTTTGGATCAACCCTGTTCATTAGCGGATTTTGGGGTTGAATAATCCTTGTGAGAATCAAGGACAGTGGGTATTAGGTAACGTATTAAAATGGGCAGAATATATGGACGAGAGCACGAATGATGTTTAAAAATGTCGAACTTTGTATCAGGCCGCATTCAAACAATCGCTAAAGGGTTTAGATTTGGGGGTTCTATGTTGATACAATATGTAAACTATGTGGTAGAGCAGGGACACAAGGAATTTTAGCTATGGTAAAGTACTACTGGTGAAAAAGATAACATATTTGGGGGTTTCGAGACCATCCGACTCAAGYAGAAAATCCTAGTAGTTTGAAACTAGTCTTTGTTTCGTTTTATTCTACAATAAATGTATTGAATTAATGTAAGGGAGGAAGAGATAATAGTAATTAAAGTGGCCTCCCTGTGAAAAGTAGAATTAGGTTTGTTTTGACTATAATTGAAATAAAAAATTCACCTGGTAACATAAACATTAGCAGAAAGACAGAGGTAGAGTATGGTTGAGATTGTAGAGAGCTTTCTGAGTTTCAGGGAAGAGATGTAGATTAGTGAAGGTAACAAAAGAATGTCAATTGGAAAGTCAGAATTTTGAATTTGAATTGTTTGGATTGAATAAGAATTGGCTGATGTATTTTTTACATTTGGCGCATTACAGGATAATCTTAAAATAATACTTGTTTAATGAGTGTGAAGCAGTGGTTAGTGATACAAATATAGTCATATTGATAAGGAGGATTGATGTAAATGTAAAGAGTGTTGACAGTATGTGAATGGTAATATGTTATTAGTGTCTTTTTTTAGCACTCTAATGATGTGATATTTTAGTAATTTGAAAAGCTGAGGTTTCAATACGAGGTTATATGATGAGTAGAGGGATTGAGCCTTGAGATTTTAAAAACGATTAGCTGCGGTTGAAAGCAAGCAGGTAGTGGGCTATTTGAAGTAGAGGTATGAGAAACATTACTGTTGCTTGGTTTTATAGTTAGGTAACACCAGTGAATTTGAGCAGGAAGTTAATGTATTCTAGAAATTATAATCTGTTTCCATTACGTGGAACAGTGTCCAGTAATAAAAGTAGAATGAAATAAGCATTGGCTGATKAAGCTGATAAGACAGCACCAACTTTTTGAAGGTTTTACATTTGTTAAACAACAGTTTTTTATTTCACTAAACTAATGCAACAGGTTAAACTGATAGGATAACTGGAAAGGGGCTCTGGGATTGTTTATTTTAGATGGGGTCGATTCCACTTAATGGAACACTGTTATCTGATGTGTCGTGAATATAATTCTTGCTTCCAGGACTGATGGAAGTCCAATACAGTGTGTAAATAAAGGGAGACGTAGGAGACCATGTCTCAAACTACTTTTTATTAAATGCCTGGGATCAAATATCACTGATTTCTTAAGTTGAGAAATTGACTACATTTGCGACAGGAAAAATTATTACATTTAGAAAGGTTAACAGGAACAATCTAATTGATTGGACARTGGTCTATTAACGATACCAGGATAATTGTACATAGTTATGGAAGAGAGAGACCAATCACATAATACCATATGGGAGTGTATTGTGTCTAAGGGTAATACATGCTAAGTAAAGAATGGGAAGGCCTGGCCATTTTTTGTTTGTTTTTTCCATATGGTTTACCACACACACACACCAGCACACGCACACAATTTACCGGTTATGAAATATGCGATAGTGTTGTTGATACTGTGGGATTTATTTTGGATGTTTTTTTTTTCAATTCAGTTTAAATTTGGGTATACAYACAGATGGAAAGGTTGTGAAATGGTTTCTGAATGACAGGGAAAGAAAAGGGAGAGGAAATACAATAGGGAGAGGAAGGGAGAGGAATCGGCTTCCTATTTCGCAACAAAGCATCCTTCACTCATGCTGCCAAACYTACCCTCGTAAAACTGACTATCCTGCCGATCATTGACTTCGGCGATGTCCTTTACAAAATAGCCTCCAACACTCTACTCAGCAAATTGGATGCAGTTTTTGTCACCAAAGCCCCATATACTGCCCACCACTGTGACCTGTATGCTCTTGTTGGCTGGCCCTCACTTCATATTCGTAGCCAAATCCTGTAGACCCATATCTCCCTCACTAACTTTAAGCACCAGCTGTCAGAGCAGCTCACAGATCACTGCACCTGTACACAGCCCATCTGTAAATAGCCATCCAACTTCCTCATCCCCATTCTGGTATTTATTTATTTAATTTTGCTCCTTTGCACCCCAGTATCTCTACTTGCACATTCATCTTTTGCACTTCTATCACTCCACTGTTTAATTGCTAAATTTTAATTATTTCACCACTATGGCCTATTTATTGCCTACCTCCCTTATCTTAACTCATTTGCACACACTATATATAGACTTTTTCTCTATTAATGCATCATATGAAAGAGGATAGATGTTGGGGTAATTGTACTCTAAACAACAGTTTGAAGGCATCAATGTGAGAGCATGTACAGTGCTGAGTTACCTCAAGAGGATGAAGCATTGATTAGGGATATGCACTTGCCTATCAAGTGATGTGTCTATTAAGTGGCAATGAAGGAGATGGGGAACAAAGTGAAAATGACATGGCTTGGGAACACCTCTCGGAACCTGGGGCCAGAAAGGGGAAGACTGGACGAAAGCATGAGGAGGCTTTTTAGGGCCTTCATTTTTGTGGAGTCCAACAGAAATGTATCCTGGAGGCATAGAGTCTAGTGAAGAGAGAGTGGGAATTGTCATGGTCTCAGACTTTGATTTTCATGCATATATAATTATGCATAGCTTACCACATTGTTAATACTGTTATGTTTTGTGTTTTTCYTGGATTTCCAAGTCTTATGCTATCACTCTCTTAGGAACAAGAAGGAGAAAGTGGAGGTGTGATGAGAGATGGAAATAAGATTGTGTATGGTGTAATCAAAGAAAAGATGCCATAAGTCTCTGAGTTTGAAAACCTCACAGGAAGAAGGCCAAAACCTGAACCAGGACCAGAGGTTCCACGTCCAGTGATCCCAGGGGACCATGTCTACATCCGAGTGTTCCGGAGGAAGTGGAACGAGCCAAGGTAAGAGGGTCCCTACGAAGTGGTCCTAGCAACACCAACAGCCGTCCAGGTGGAAGGAAGCACTATGTGGTTCCATTTAAAACCACTGTACCAGAGTTCCGGAGGAGATCYGTGAACGACCATTAAGCCATGAGGAAGCAGAGGATACTGARACACCAGGCAGGAGCCTGGAYGAAACGGAAGGAGACAAGGATCACGGCGCAACTCCCAATAGTCAACAGATACACTCGCCTGAAGATCCAGAGAGTCCAGGGATGGGGAGGAGTGACATGCCTGTTGCTTCTGATGACATACCTACTCTGACAGATACCCCTGACGGAGACGCTGTCCAAGGGGACAGAGAAACAATGGCAGATAGATGGGAAGGAGATTTCCCTACCATCGACTTCTCTGCCCTCAGATGGTCTCCCTGACAGACAGTGGAAACCAAAACAACTGAAGAGTGGTAAAATGGCCTTGACAGCAACAGCAGCAAACCTAGGAAACATGGTAGTAGACCCACCTACAACTATAGAGTATGTCAGAAGTAGGGTCAGAAAACAAGTTTCTACTAAATCTCCTTTGGAAAAAAAATAGGATTACCATACCCATTCCATCCCAAACAATAACGGACACAGAAGTTCAGAGGTCCCTCTCAATTAAGAGAACTAGACCACTACCAGAAATGGCACTCTGTGGATGGACCCATCATCAGAGGATGGGAGAAGCCATCTGGGACTTAAAAGGATGTAATATAAGGATAAACAAAGGAGAAGCTAATTGGCTGATTACCATGGACAAGCGTGACCAAAAGGAAAGTGAAGAATACATAATATAAATAGTTAGCATTAACATCCAGATAGACCCGAACCTAGATCCTCTGACAAGACAGACAACGGTAACAGCTGTAGTAAAAACAACAGTAACAGATGTAGTAACAAAACAAACAACAGTACAGATGTAGTAACAACAACAGTAACAGATGTAGTAAAACAACAACAGTAACAGATGTAGTAACAACAAACAGTAACAGATGTAGTAACAACAAACAGTACAGAGTAGTTAAAACAACCACAGGAACAGATGTAGTAACAACAACAACAGTTAACAGATGTAGTAACAACAACAGTAAACAGATGTAGTAAAACACAACAGGAAACAGATGTAGTAACAACAACAGTAACAGATTAGGAACAACAACAACAATAAGAGATGTAGTTAAAAACAACAACAGTAACAGATGTAGTGAAAAACAACAGTAACAGATGTAGTAACAACAACAACGAGTAATAGATGTAGTAACAACAACAGTAACAGATGTAGTAACAAACAACAACAATAGAGAGGTAGTAAAAACAACAACAGTAACAGATGTAGTGAAAACAACAGTAACAGAGTAGTAAAAACAACAACAGGAACAGATGTAGTAACAACAACAACAGTAAACAGCTGTAGTAAAAACAACAACAGGAACAGATGTAGTAACAACAACAACAGTAACAGATGTAGTAACAACAACAACAATAACAGATGTAGTAAAAACAACACAGTAACAGATGTAGTAAAAACAACAACAGTAACAGATGTAGTAACAACAAACAGGAACAATTGAGTAAAACAACAACAGTAACAGATGTAGTAAAAACAACAACAGAACAGATGTAGTAACAACAACAGTAACAGATGTAGTAACAACAACAACAGTAACAGATGTAGTAAAAACAACAACAGTAACAGATGTAGTAAAACAACAACAGTAACAGATGTAGTAAAAACAACAACAGTAACAGATGTAGTAAAAACAACAAAACAGTAACAGATGTAGTAACAAACAACAACAGTAACAGATGTAGTAAAACAACAACAGTAACAGATGTAGTGAAAACAACAACAGTAACAGATGTTAGTAAAAAACAACAGTAACAGATGTAGTAAAAACAACAACAGTAACAGATGTAGTAAAACAACAACAGTAAGATTAGTAAAACAACAACAGTAACGATGTAGTGAAAACAACAACAATAACAGATGTAGTAAAAAACAACAACAGTAACAGATGTAGTAAAACAACAACGATAACAGATGTAGAAAAACAACAACAGTAACAGGTGTAGTGAAAACACAACAGGTAACAGATGTAGTAAAAACAACAACAGTAAGAGATGTAGTGAAAACAACAACAGTAACAGATGTAGTAACAACAACAACAGTAACAGATGTAGTAACAACAAACAACAGTAACAGATGTAGTAAAAACAACAACAGTAACAGATGTAGTAACAACAACAACAATAGAGATGTAGTTAAAACAACAACAGTAACAGATGTAGTAAAACAACAGTAACAGATGTAGTAAAACAACAACAGTAGAGATGTAGTGAAAACAACAACAGTAACAGATGTAGTAAACAAACAACAGTAACAAGTAGTAAAAACAACAACAGTAAAGAATGTAGTAAAAAACAACAACAGTAACAGATGTAGTGAAAACAACAACAGTAAGAGATGTAGTAACAACAACAACAGTAAAGATGTAGTAACAACAACAGTAACAGATGTATGAAAAACAACAGTAATGTAGTGAAAACAACAACAGTAACAGATGTAGTAAAACAACAACAGTAACAGATGTAGTTGAAAACAACACAGTAACAGATGTAGTAAAACAACAACAGTAACAGATGTAGTGAAAACAACAAACAGTAACAGTGTAGTAAAAACAACAACAGTAACAGATGTAGTGAATAACAACAACAGTAACAATGCTAGTAAAACAACAAAGTAACAGATGTAGTAAAACAACAACAGAAACAGATGTAGTTAAAACAACAACAGTAACAGATGTAGTAAAACAACAACAGTAACAGATGTAGTAATAACAACAACAGTAACAGATGTGATAAACAACAACGTAAAGATGTAGTGAAAACCAACAACAGTAAAGATGTAGTAAAAACAACAACAGAACAGATGTAGTAACAACAACAGCTAACAGAGTAGTAACAACAACAGTAAACAGATGTGAGTAAAAACAACAACAGTAACAGATGTAGTAAAAAACAACAACAGTAACAGATGTAGTAACAACAACAGTAAACAGATGTAGTAACAACAACAACAGTAACAGATGTAGTAACAAACAACAACAGTAACAGATGTAGTAAAAAACAACAAAAGTAACAGATGTAGTAACAAAACAACAGTAACAGTTGTAGTTAAACAAACAAACAACAGTAACAGAATGTAGTAAAATACAGCCCCACCTAAAGAGAGAGGCTGGAGTTTCTACTGAACTCATTTCGTGTAGTGGTGAGTTTTGTTTGTTGGTGTTAGTATTCATCGGTCTGTGTGTGTGTTGTGTGTTGTGTGTGTGTGTGTGTGTGTGTGTGTGTGTGTGTGTGTGTGTGTTGTGTGTGTGTGTGTGTGGTGTGTGGTGTGTGTGTGTGTTGTGTGTGTGTTGTGTGGTGTGTGTGTGTGTGTGTGTTGTGTGTTGTGTGTGTGTGTGTGTGTGTGTGTGTGTGTGTGTGTGTGTGTGTGTGTGTGTGTGTGTGCTATAAAAAGATTGTGTTCTTAACCGGAGATTTATGACCTCTGGGAAATAGACAAAGCTTGAGTGATAGTTGAGTTCAACCATTGAGATAGCTAAATTCTTGTGACAGTTTCCTGTCCTTCGTGAGGTCACCAAATGAAACACACTCAACATAACTGTCCCTTAAGTGTCCACGGACCCTTCCCACATTCTCACAAGTGGACATATAGTTCAATTTTCCCATTTTGTGGATTTAGGAGTTCGGCCATGTGAAATCCTTTGTTCACTCTGTGGTCTCTCTCTGCATGAAAAGGGAGAGAGAGTATCCGCCAGGAATTTACAACCTGAGATAACAGAACCTGGGTGTAGGAGAGAGAGAGATAGGGGGAAGCCATGATCTATACCCAGAAAGGGCCACGTCATGACAGTAACAACATTTGGAAAAAGTCAAGGTGTCTGAATACTTTCCGAATGCACTGTTTGTACTAATTCCATATATTATATAGACACATTTTAATAGAACTACCTACTGCAGGTTTTCTTAACTAAGCTACTATTACGTTAGCTACGTTAGCTAGCTAGCTGGTTTGGATTATGTTACCTAGCCAAGTTGACATGTCGGTCTGTTGCGTTGATCTTCCTTGCTGGTAAAATAATCAGTGATATTGTAGCTATAGATCGCATCATTTTAGCATTAACAACATGCAGAAATCCATATGTAGGTTTCTTTGGATAGGTTACTCAACCGGTGGGCATATTACATGGGTGGCATGTTGCTAACGTTATGGTATTAGTGGCAAAGTGGTCGTAGGCTACACCGGACAAAAAGACTGTCCGTCTAGAGAGGTAGTGAGCGTTTAGCTAGGTCGAATGCACCTTTAGTTTGTCAGCAGGCACAGACTGACATTTTGCCTTGGGATTTATCATTTTTCAGGGATTCTGTAGTTGGCATGAGAGTCATCTCAGATAAAAGGGGAATTGGTCTTACTAACGTCAGCTAGGTCTGACATGGGGAACTCCATTGGACACCTTTCTCTAAATATCTCTGGTTAGCTCTATTCAGTCTGGGGGTGTGTGTGACTTAGCAGAAGTGTAGTAGAATACTCCCCCTGCTATTATTATCCTTATTAATGAATTAAATTAATTAGCATAGACTGATATGTTACACATGTTTTTATTGAGATTGTGTGGTTGGCATGAGTTGCATGGTATAGCTTGATAGCTCTTCAGGTGAGTGCATGCAATTTGGTGGCTGGGGGTAGTGTAATTTTCCAATTGCAGGCTGGCTGGTAGCTGGAAGTGGCAGAGGATGCCCTTCAGCCTCAAGCAGGCCATTACCCGAAGAAATAGGGTAGAAGCGGAAGGTAGGTGGCAGATGGTGAGGGAGACTGTCGACGCCATGCCTGAGCACTGCCCCAATCCCAACAAGGCTGTATACAGTGAAATTGCAAAATCCATTGTAACGCAGTACCCAAAGACTTTTGAAGACCTGACTGAGGAAGGAGAACCACTTGCCAGTGGGTACCACTTCCTGTTCACTAAGATTAAGACCAGAGTGGAGCCTATAAATTGTACCGCACTTTAGATAGAATCAGTAGACCCAAGAGGAGCAATGAAGAGGGAAGGGACATCAGCGGACAGGCAAAAACAGCAACAACCAATGTCGACAGATATGACTGCATCAACTGGCAACCACAGTACCTTGCAGAGAAAGAAACCCCACGACTCCCTGTAAAACAAGAGACAGGCGATGGCAAACATTTTCAGCTGTGTGGGCCCCAGAGGTGCAGACAAGAAAGAAGTGGAGGACCTGATGAAGCTGACATACACTTATCAACAGCACATGATCAACACTTGTCCTCCAAGAGTCAGTGACCTTCAGGAACAAAGGCCCCTTCTTTTTCACCAAGTTATGGCTCTGCAACCACTTCAATACTGGCATTGAGATTGACAGTCGCCTTACTCAAGCTCTCCTGAACAAGTGTGAGAGAATTGTCAACTTTTTTAAAAGCCAAAAGACCAAGTAGAGACAGATCCGGTGCCTGCTGAATGAAATCGCCCCTAACATCAGAGGCAATGACGATGTCACAGCCACTGCTGCCATTCTTTTGTTGATGACCCACTTCAAAGAGAAGGAGGAATATCTGTTCCTCTTGGCAGATGTAAGGAATAGTTGTTTTATACTTATAAAGTGTATATATGATTAATTATGTTTATACTGTACTATTACACATGATTTGAATCTTTTTTTAATMAATGTTTTGTGATTTTAGGTCACTGCAAGTCGGATTGATGTCGAGGCGCAAATTCCTTTGCCGGACACCCCAAGGCGGATCATGCTTGGTAATACAATTATTTGATTTAAGGTGGAACAGAAAGATAGTAAAGTGGTACCTAGAGTATCTAGTGGTATCTAGTGCGTACAGTATGTCACTCCCTTTGGTTTCTTCCCCAGTCGTCAGTGTTCCTGTTCTATGTCGGTGTGCTGTTCGTGTGTCTTGTTTTGTTCTTTTATTTATTAAACGTATTCACTCCCTGAATTTGCTTTCAGCGTACATCGTTACAAAAGGCACAGCAAAAGAAGGAGTGAGCTGCAAGACCCATGTCACACGCTTCCTCGCAGACCTGAAGGAGTTGGAGTGGAAAAACTCCAACATGTAWGTACACAAACACACACACCTGATGAACACAGAAACTTGATTTGTCAGTTGTCATCTACCTTTTTACCCAGCAAGTAATAGTAATAGTAATAGTAATAGCAACAATAATGGTTAGTAGTATTGATAGTAGTAGTGATAGTAACAGTAATAGTAATAGTAATAGTAATAGTAATAGTAGTGGTATTGATAGTAATAGTGATAGTAATAGTTATAGTAATAGTCATGTAATAGTAGTAGTATTGATAGTAGTAGTGATAGTAACAGTAATAGTAATAGTAATAGTAGTGGTATTGAATAGTAATAAGTTATAGTAATAGTCATGTAATAGTAGTAGTATTGATAGTAATAGTGATAGTAATAGTTATATGTAATAGTCATGTAATAGTAGTAGTATTGATAGTAGTGTGATAGTAACAGTAATAGTAATAGTATAGTAGTAGTATTGATAGTAATAGTGATAGTAATAGTTATAGTAATAGTCATGTAATAGTAGTAGTATTGATAGTAGTAGTGATAGCGATAGTAATAGTAACAGTAATAGTATTATTAGTAGTATTGATCTTAGTAGTGATAGTGAAAGTAGTAGTAGTATTGATAGTAGTAGTGATAGTAATAGTAACAGTAACAGTAATAGTAATATTAGTAGTATTGATATTAGTAGTGATAATAATAGTAACAGTTATAGTAATAGTATTTGTAGTGATAGTAATATTTATAGAAATAGTTTATAGTAATAGTAATAGTAGTAGTATTGATAGTAGTGGTGATAGTAACAGTTATAGCAATAATTATAGTAGTAGTATTGTATTGATAGTAGTAGTGATAATAATAGTAACAGTTATAGTAAGAGTTATAGTAATAGTATTGTATTGATAGTAGTAGTGATAGTAATAGTTTATAGTAATAGTAATAATAGTAGTATTGATAGTAGTAGTGATAGTAATAGTTATAGTAATAGTAATAATAGTAGTATTGATAGTAGTAGTGATAGTAATAGTTATAGTAATAGTAGTAGTATTGGTAGTAGTAGTGATAGTAATAGTTATAGTAATAGTTATATTAATAGTACTAGTAGTAGTACTGATAGTAGTAGTGATAGTAAAGTTTTGTAATGTAATAGTAGTAGTATTGATAGTAGTAGTGATAGTAAATAGTTGTAGTTGTGATAGTAGTGGTGATAGTAATAAGTTATAGTAATAGTTATAGTAATAAGAATAGTAGTAGTATGATAGTAGTAGTGATAGTTATAGTAATAGTAATAGTAATAGTAGTAGTATTGATAGTAGTAGTGATAGTAATAGTTATAGTAATAGTAGTAGTATTGATAGTGGTAGTGATAGTAATAGTAGTAGTATTGGTAAGTAGTAGTGATAGTAATAGTTAATAGTAATAGTAGTAGTATTGATAATAGTAGTGATAGTAATAGTTATAGTAATAGTAGTAGTATAGATAGTAGTAAGTAATAGTTATAGTAATAGTAGTAGTATTGATAGTAGTAGTGATAGTAATAGTTTATAGTAATAGTAGTAGTATTGATAGTTGGAGTGATAGTAATAGTTATAGTAATAGTAGTAGTATTGATAGTAGTAGTGATAGTATAGTTGTAGTAGTGATATGTAAGTAGTGATAAGTTAATAGTTATAGTAATAGTTGTAGTAGTGATAGTAAGTAGTGATAGTAATAGTTATAGTAATAGTAATAGTAGTAGTATTGATAGTAGTAGTGATAGTAATAGCAATCTCTCTCTTTCCGTTCTTTCTATTTCCATGTTTGTCCTAGTTGACATATCAGAGCTAAGGAGGACCAGGGTTTCAAGGATTGGGGTGATAATCTGCACGCCACAGAGACTTATTCGAGACTTGTTTGCATCTCTCATTCTTTCAGAAATCCTGCCACGGGGGTCAGGTCAGCAGATGCTCGGCTAGCACCATCCTGGAGCCTGTGTTGGCCTGCAGTAGTGTGCCTGTCTGGCTCCAGTCTAGCCCTGCCTGCTCTTCTCTATCCAGCATTCCTCTCTCTCTTGATCTCTCTGGTTTCTCTCTAAATGACAGGCAGGCAAGCAGTTCTTGTTATAGTTTTATGTAAACGTTTCTCCTTGTCTGACTGTTGTTTTTCTATTTTTTATTGATCTGTTTTGAGTGTTTTTTTTGTCCAGTATTTTGAAGAATGACCTATTCTGATGAATGGGTTTGTGTATGGTGAAGTACATTATTGGCCAGTTTTTGTCAATGTTCTTATCACTGTATCTCTCTCTCCTTCCTACMATCCGGAAATGTCATGTTGCTCTTTTCAAATATTGTTCTTTGTGGTTAAAGTGCAATTCATGTGAAATTCATGTTATGAATTTGAAGAAATATATATATATATATATATGTTTTTCTTACAATATTACATTTCAGGTCTTCTAAAGACAACCTGCAATGCTGCTTAGTACTGTAAAATATTTGTATATTACTGTAGGTATTACCCTGTAAATTTTCAGCATTATACTGGCACCACAGTTGCCAGCTTAATACTGTAAGTTTGTAATACTGTCAAACATATTACAGCATCCCTGTGTTTTGCTAACATATGATGGGGTCCCAGGTTTGCCTCGGAGGGGTCCCTGTGAAATAAAATGTTAAATACCCCGGCTATAAACAGATCTCATTATGCCTCCTGTAGGACACACCACATAAAGTGACACGTTTGTGGTGTACAATAACTCTGCCATTGGATTGGCTGAGTCAGTGTCTTTCATTGATCGTTGTTGTGTGAACGGTTGTGACCTGCTGTGTCACTACCCCGGTCTGAGCGTAAGCCAGCGAGAAGGAGCTATCCATTTCAGCACCAAGCTGTGACGCAGGCCACGCAAAAGGTGCAGGGCATTTGCGCTAAAGATTTCGAGTAATCTATATTACTGCATTATAGACATCCATATTTCCATTTAATTTATAAATATGGCCTTAAACTCCACAATAAATATTCCAGTTGAAAATGTGAAAGAAGAGGGCAACATTGGCGCGCGGGCGAGAGAGTGAGTGAGAGATTGAATGTGAGACATGGCCCAGCTCCAACTAGCCTCTGGCACATTAAGACGAGCACGGCTGGGTAGGCCGGTCAGCTACTCACTAAAAGCACTGTCTGATCTGCTTAACGTTCTCTGGCTTTCTCGGAATGGGATTTCTCACATGACTGGTAATCTGGGCACATCCTAAACATTATTGGAAAAGTAGGACGTAGCCTGGGCTATACTCGATTACATTTCGAGATATTTCTTGTTTGTTTTGATTATGCAATGTGTATAGCCCACACTGCATGATATATCATATTAATTTTATTCACTGCGCTCCTCTTCAAATGTTGCTCTCATGACACGAATCAACAGCAATAACATCATAACAAACATGAATACAGTGATTACGCCTGGGGTTTGCGTCTGAGGACCGTTGGGTTTGGCGAGGCTCGGTAGCCTATTGGGTATTCAGTCGCGAGGCTCGCCATTCATTCTAATCGAGACGCACTTCCCGAAATAGGATCATCATCAATCAACCACCCTTATCCCTGCGTCATATGTCTCCCGTTTGCACACCCCCCACCCCCCCCCCCAAACCCCCGGGGGTTGCGCAGTATTTTCCCTAGGGGCAGGCTTATCCACACCGCGACTCGCTGTGTGAAGGAGGTTGGTAAACGACCGAGCGGAATGTACACAGCCCTCACTACATATACTGTATACAACCACCAGCTAGGCTAGTATACAGCAGCAGAACGCTGACAGGCAGGCAGACAGGAAGGCACCCAATTATTTAGGAAAATTGTCGACCACAGAATCACACCACATAAACCATACTCTCAATCGGGAACTCAGTAAAGTATCCAATTCGAATACGGGCTAAGTGATAGCCTATTCACCCGGTAAGCTGCATATTGCCATCAAAATAAAAAGAGCAAGTAGCCTAGCCCATGCATTTTTATTGCCAGTAAACGGCGGTACAGCTGTGCAGTATCTCTCTCTGTCTCTCTGACTGGCGCAACCCACACACACGTTTACACGCACCACACATACATAACATGGACATGCAAGCGCACAAGGACACAAGCTCACAGAGAGAGAGAGAGAGAGAGAGAGACTAAATCCCATTGAGAAAAAAAAGTTAATATTGCTCTGGTGAAACAAAAAAAAAGCTTGTATTTGCCTGAAACGTGCCCCGTTAGTATACAATACCCAAAGCCATGATTTAGCATATGGTTAACCTACAGGGAAAAAGCTTCCGCTTCGTTTACACCTTTATCTAAATCCTCTCACTGAGCTTCCCTAAACCGGCGGGCCAATATGTGAGACTGCACTGCAGCGTTTCCTCTATAGGCTCCTCTACCACACTTGAGCTCTTCTATAAGCCATAGCAACCTGCATCCACCACCACATTAATGATGGTAGGCATTGTATAAGGGCTTCTCTAAGAAAACAACAAACGGGAAGTCTCGTTAGCAACCAGAGAAWGCAGTAACCTATTACACAGTCTGAACGTCTGTATGTTTGTTCTGAACCACCCAGTTCTCCCCATTTCCCCCCGTGTAGGCTGCTAATTACAGTCTGTGCTGCAACAGCGGCAGGTGCTCAACTTCACACAACCATTCCCCGGTCCGTCACAGTCAAGACGGTCACAGACTGGCCATGCGCGTCCCTCTTGGATACATACTGTGATTTGCTGAAATGCTTTCAGAATAACTGCTGCAACTTCCTATAGAATTACACCGTCCATCGGAAGCCAGATCCATCAATYCATTGCCGCAATCAAACGAAGTAACAACTTAATAAAGGGCCAATCAACTTTAACAAACGTTTGGAGCGGAGGGCTGCCTGCAACAAGACAGAGCAGAGAGCTGAAGGGAAATGTGCTTACCTTCAAATGGGTTTCCAAAATGGTCCGATCGCGTTTGTCAGTCAGTGGGGAAAGCTTTGGACATCACAGCGACGGACCAGCCAGAGAGAAAACGTTTCCATGGAGTATCAGGGTGCCACTGAAGAAAAGTATTTCAACCAGATCACCCTTTCAGGCGACAGCCGCGGTTTAAACAGCGGTTTAATCCAAAGAGAAAGATGTGAATCTTGTTCTCTTCTCAAATGAATGAAGAAAGTGCCATGCTTTCCCACAAAAACATACGTGAATTGTCTCGCGCGAGACTAAGACGTAGAAAAGAGGGAATTGTGAAAAGAAGCTAAAATGATTATGGCCAAATACAAAATAAAAGGCAAAAAATTACATATATAAAACGAAGAGGGGGTGGGGGGCGGGAAATGGAAGCGTGTAGCCCATTGAACTCCCACCTAAACTGGACTACTTGCTTTGCGCCAAAATAGGTTTGGTCAGGAATTCTCCCAAGGGTGCCCGACCATCCCAAACGCACTGGCGCGCACTCCACTATGCTGCGCCACGAGGCTGCATGTATAGATATAATCGCAAGTATCCTATATTGACAGATACGATGGGGGTTTCCTCCACAGCCCGGCTATGTGGATGCGATGCTCATAGTCTGCCTAGCTGAGGGGGAACTCTCCCCGGTCCTAGTGCCTTCCCACGTGGTGCGCTACCGCGTTCAACAAGCGCCTCGGCGATACCTGCATTCTGTCGCGGTTTTGAGCGGTTAGCCTAATTGATTTTAAGAGGATAAAACAATCCGTGGTCTTGTAAAGCTCAAGGCGAAGTTATTACAATTAAACTCGATAACGGAAGGGGGGCAGGTGGTGAGCTTGCCACCTGCGGAGAGAGAGAGAGAGAGAGAGAGGCGCGCCTGGCGTCTCCACAGACCAAGGTGGTCACGAGGCCAGTAAATGAAATAGATGTTAGCCAAACTATACAAGTCTAGAACTATTCATACTAGCCTATAGTCTAGAGTTTTTCAATTATATTAAAGTGTGTTAGAGTAGACTATGGTAGGTATTGGAATGGGAAATGTCATTGTCAACTGACATCTGGAATGTCATTGGTATGTCTTGCTCTATGGATCAGAATAAAGCACTGAATGTTATTTAAGGCATGCTTTGTGCAGTAGCCTAGTCACACACAGAGGTAAAAACTATTTCCTGACACATCTTGCCTAGTTCGACCAATTGCACAAATACAGCAAGGTTAACATAACTGCTGTGAAATCTAAAGGCATCTGATTCAATTCCGACATGCAGTGGAATATGCAGTGTGCCAAGTTCTCTCTCTCTCTCTCTGTGTGTGTGTGTGTGTGTGTGTGTGTGTGTGTGTGTGTGTGTGTGTGTGTGTTTGTGCGCGTGTGGTGTGTGTGTGTTTTTCCTCAGGACTTTGCCCTGTCAAGGCAGTGGTTGAACCACAGTGAGTGAGTCGAATATTGATTAGGGGCTTAGAAGGGAAGAAAGGCTACCATAGAGGAGACCTCCACACACACACAGACACACAGACACACACACACACACACACACACACACACACACACACACACACACACGCGCACGCACACACACCACACACACACACACACCACACCACACACACACACACACACACACACTCTTTCTGAAATAGGAAAAGTGCTTACTCCAAAAGTGTCCAGTTAGAACATTAACATGCCGGTCTCTCCAGCGTGTTCTAAGGTAAAAGGGTTTTGGTTCGTGAATAGTGTAACCACTCTTCCAGTGTGTTCTAAGGTAAAGGGTTGGCTTGTGTAACCACTCTCCAGTGTTTCTAAGGTAAAGGGTTTGGCTTGTTGTAACCACTCTCCAGTTTGTTCTAAGGTAAAGGGTTGGCTTTGTTGTAACCACTCTCCAGTGGTTCTAAGGTAAAGGGTTGGCTTGTTGTAACCACTCTCCAGTGTGTTCTAAAGTAAAGTTGGGCTTGTTGTTAACCCACTCTCCAGTGTGTTCTAAGGTAAAGGGTTGGCTTGTTGTAACCACTCTCCAGTTTTCTAAGGTAAAGGTTGGCTTGT